>NC_083718.1:117902585-118150085 GCF_028564815.1 Eubalaena glacialis
AGAGGAAGGGATGGAGTAGAAGGAAAAGAATCAGAAGAATTCTGTCTTAGAATAGACTCAAGCCGTTGGCATTTTTTTGTTCCCAGAGTTTAACCCGTCAGAGAGCCCTGTGCCTTGCTTGCTCTGTGATTTTGGCAAATTCTCCTCTCTAAGCCCTCACCTCTAAGATAATGGGGCTAACCTCCTAGGACTTGGGCAGGCTAAATGCAATAATGTTTGTAAAGTAAGTGCTGCTAAATATCGCCACTATTTTTATCATCCTCATCTTTACCCTCATGAATTCTAAGATCCTTGCTCTGCTGGGAGGGCTTTTCTCCTTGGCCACCACACAGACCATGCCTATTCTGTACACCTTTGATACCTGCAAACCTTAGCCTCTTAGCCAAATCATTCTGCCCATCGTGGAATCTCTCCATATAATTCTTATTTGAATGAACTTTCACCTTTCTAATTTCCCCTGACTTGTATACCTCATCTTGGAAACTTCATTTTATTTTCTTATATGCAGTGTTAAGTCTTGTTTATAACATTTGGCTCATGGGTCCCTACTCGATTAGAGCAAATAGCGGTGCTTAATATATGTCTTGTTTTTAATGTACATTAACTCTAAAATTAAAGTGCAAGGAACAAAATGTTCAAACATGACAAAAGGAACACTATAATTGAAAATATATTTAACTAGAATTACCAGAGAATAAAGAATTTCGATGAATTGTATTTCTGATTAGGCAGGAAAGATTTGTTCCAAAGCTTTCTATAAAGACTTTAAAAATATATTAGCACAAAATTTCCCATCTCAGTTAAGGACACTGTGATGACTATAACAACACTTATGTGATAAGTGGGGACTTTAGCATGTATCTGGTCACCATGCTAAACAATTATAAATACAGAACAGATAAAGATGGGAAAGATATTAGAGACTAAGCTAAGTACATTCTAACTTTTAGAGTTAATTTTTTTGGCATTTTTGGAGAGAGCGGTAGAAGTGATTTGCTGGAATAGAGAAGGGATGGTTAATTAAGGTTTACTATTAGGTGGAATCAGAAAAAAAGAGGTTTTGCTACATACATACAGATCAAGAGGTTGCAAAGTTTATTTATTGTTAAAACTAATGAAAGGCATGGATTGGAGGAAAGACTTCATTTGTTTTTCTCTGAGTCCCTTTGAGCACCTGGATAGAACTTGAATTTAAAAGGTTACACCACTGAGAAAAAAGAGCTCCGAGTTGAGTTCTGGGTTCCAGCACTTCCTAGCCGCAAGACCCGGAGGAAAAATCTGACCTCACTTCCCCTCATTTTTCCCACCTATAGAGTGAGGGGCTCTAGTACTATGTGACTCCCAAGATCTTCATCAAGACACTCTTTTGAGATGGTCTTGCAAAATTAAATACACTTTTATTGAGCATTTATTATGTGGAAAGCATCATGTTATCTTACAGGGCACAGAAGCACTGAAATAGTACCTGCCCTCAAAAAATACCTACCTCAGGAGCCAGAGTATATATCTTTGGAAGGTCTTCAAGTCATAAACAGTTTCCTTTAGAAGTGGCCATCCATCTGACATAAGTGTGTTGAGGAACAGAAACAGGACTTTTCCCTGGATTAATGGGCCCAGGTGCCTGTGATGGTTTCAAACAGTGAATATTTCCTTCCCTTCTATGAGGCAAACCACACATTTGCTGTGGACTCCTATAAGCAGTTGGAAAGCAAAGAATTAATCTATATTTGATTAAGAATAACAGAATAATTGCTGATAATAATCATGATGATGAGAACAGTAACAAAAAGGAAACCATCTGTGAGTTATTTCAATTCACATAGAGATTTAAACTAAAAATCATCTCAGAAGCTAAGCATAGAGTAATGTATTTTGGATATTCTTTAGACAGAGTGGTGAACTGTTAATCTAACCATCTAGACACAGATCTGGGAAGATACATGTGGGAAGTAAAAACTAAATATATAAAAATTGAGCCTTTTTTTCTTTTAACTGATGTTTTGCCAGTATGTTACGGCCTTCATCAGAGAATGCAAACACAAACTTTAGTTTGGACATCAAAGCATTTTTCAGTTCTAGCATAGGTAATGAAATAAATGTGTAAAGTCACAGATCCAGGGGCTGTTTTGTGTAGCTGGTTGTTTTATCACAACATTAAAAAAAAAAAAAAGGTAGCTTTCCATATTAAACTTTAATACCTAGAAAAAGTTTGAAAAGTCATCAAGAGATTGACTTGCAAACAAAGACAAGATACTAGCTAGTGCTGAGCATGGCTTATTTAGAATAAGTTCCACTGGATTAATCTGATCTCTTTAGACAGAGTGACATACCTGACAAATGATGGGCTGTGGGTGTTTGAGAAGAGGGAACAAAGATAAAATATACAAGGAGATGTCAATGACTAAGGTACATTTAAAACCAGATTTGTGTTAGTTTATTCCAGACACAGGAACACATACTACTTTTCAAAATAATTCTCTCTATTCTCCTTTGAGGCTCAATTGTCTCATCTATAAAATATGAGGGATGGATTGGATGAGTACTTTTCGAACTGTATGTCATGGCCTTTTTGAGGGTCATGAGATTAACCTAGCATGTAACAACTAGCAATTTTAAAAACATGAAGTAGAATAAATCAAAACAGAAACCATCAGAGTCAGCTGCATGCAGTAATGGTAAGTACGCGTCTGTATAACTTTTGTTTCACCTGTACACTGTGTGTGTATGTGCTTTAAGTGGAATATAATATAAAATATATTTCTCATTGTGGGTTGCATGCCATATACATGGTGCTTAAGAGAAATTAGAAATAATACACCTTTGTGTATTAGATTTTAAAACTCAGCCCTGTGTGAGCTTCAACCCTATTGGAACTCCATCATAAAATAGGAGCTTACATTGCTACCCTTCTCACCTTCCTTCTGAAGAAATGGATAATTTTTTTTCTTCTCCTCCTCCTTTTAACCTCTTCTTCCCCCTTCCACTTCCCTTTTTTCTCCACCCCTCCCCATCCTTCTTCTTTTCGACCACAATTATTTTTATGTCATTTATTAAGAGGTTATCCATAATATGTATGTAAGTCACGAAACATAGTAATAAAATAAACCCATCATCAATTTAAGAGCAAGAAAGAACGTTACCGACACCAAAGGTGCTGCCCCATCTAATCCTAACCACCTCTTCCCCCGCAAGGTATCCAGTAGCCTGAATTTCATATTTGTTACTTCTTTATCTCTTCTTGCCTATTTTATTATGTATATGTGTCCCTAAACAATATTTTGTGCTTTGATTTGTAATGACTTTTATAAAAGTGGTACTGGTATGATGCAGCTTTTTGAAACCTGATTTTCGTCACTCGAGTGTGTTTGACAATTCATGTGTGCAGCTAGAGTTCATCCATTTCTAATGCTGTATAACATTCCATTCTATGACCACACCACCATCCTCTTTCCAGTGAGCTGCTGTCTCTTGGTGCTCATAGCCAGAATTTCTCGAACAGTGGTGCTTCCCGGTCATTTTCACATCACGGCACCGTCAGACCCTGCGCTGACCTGACACAGGCGGGAGGACTACCACTGTCCCAGCCCCGCTCAGCGGTCCCAACAGCACATCTGTGACTTCTCCTTGACACATCAGTCTTCGACTGCGTGCAGGACAAAACCTCTGCTGTTGTGTATACCTTTTCTAGGCCAAGGATTGCCAGGTCTTCAAGTATGGGACTGTTGATTTCATAGTGCGGTTTTTCAAAGTAGTCATTGCAATTTTTGGTCTGGATAGCAAAAATATGTCTGTTGTGCCACATCCTCACTGTAGTTGATATTATTATTCTTAACTTTTGCCAGTTTAATATGGATATGAATTGTGTCTCATGGTCTTACTTTGTATTACTAATGATTTTGAGCTTTTTTTCACATAATATTTGCCTTATGTATTTCTTCTTTGTGACATGCCTGTTCAAATATTTTACCCATTTTTAATTTGGATGACTTTTTTCTTACTGACTTGGGAATGTTTTTTATTTATTCGTGTTATCAGTATGTTGTTGGTTATTTGTTGTCTTAGTCAGCTTAGGTTGCCGTAACAAAATTCCATAGACTGGCTCAAATAACAGAAAATTATTTCTCACAGTTTTGGAGGCTGAAAGTCTGAGATCATTGTGCAGGATGGTCAGTTTCTGGTGAGAGGTCTCTTCCTGGCTTGCAGACAGCCACCTTCCCATTTTATCTGAGAGAGAGAGAGAGAGAGAGGGTCTCACTGGTACGTCTTCTTATAAGGGCACTAATCCCATTATGAAGGCCCCACCCTCATGATCTCATCTAACCCTAATTACCTCCCAAAGGCTCCAACTCCAAATACCATCACTGGGGAAGTCAGAGCTTCAATACATGAATTTGGAGGAGAAAAAATTCAGTTCATAGCACACATATTATAAATACTCCAAGTCTGTGGTTTTTCTTTTCACTTTTGTTATGGTGCTTTTTGATGGAAAAAAAAAAAAGATAGGCTTACAAATCTTGTTTTTATAGCAACAAAAGTGTTGTATTATATATTCTTCTAAGAGTTTTAAAGTTTTGCCTTTACTAATTTAGTTTTAATCCATCTGGAATTTGTTTTTGTGAGCAAGCTGAGGTACAGATTCAATTTCAATAATTAACAGTCTAAGTACCATTTACTGTATGGTCCATATTTCTCCAGTGAGCTGCTATGCCACCTGTGTCATAGTGATCGTTTATGGCAAACTCTGTAAGGTTTCCATGTATGTGTGGATTTATCTCTGAGTTCCCTATTCTGTTTCATTGATCAATTTGATTATCCCTGTGCCAGTACACTGTCCAAGATACTATATATTTATAATATATCTTGATATATGGAATGGCAAAATGCTCTAGGTTGTTATTCTTCTTCAGAAGGATCTTGACAATTCTTGGACCTTTGTCTTACATGTAAATTTTAGAATCACTTTATTAATTTCCATTTGGAATTTTTTTGTGAAAATTGAATAAAATATAGTTAAAATTGGGAATAACTGAAATTCTTACAATATTGATATTTCCTATCCAAGATCATGGTTTACTTCTCCATTTATTAGATCATCTATGTATTTTATTAAAGTTTAAAATTTTTCCCAAACAGATCTTAAAATTTTCATTTGATTTATTCCTAGGTATCTTATATTTTGTTGAATTACAGATGATGTATATACATTTTTAAGTGTGTTTTCTGTTTTGTTTCCCATGTATGGGTATGGGATTTGTTTTATATATTGTTGTCTATCCAGCCATTTAGTAAACTTTTATATTAATTCCAAATATCTCTATAGATTACTTTGCATTTTCTGTGTAGAAAATAATATAATTTGAGAATAATGACAGTTCTGTTTCTTCTTTTCCAATTTTAATTTTAAAAAGTTGTTTATTATTGTACTGGCTAGCTCCTTCAGAAGAATGTTGAATAGAATTAGTGACAGTGGGCACTTTTGTCTACTTATGGATTTTAAAGCTTATGCTTCTAACTTTTGACAATTAAGGGTGATGTTTATTGTAGTTTTTTCTAGAAAGGAAGTTTATTTTACTCATAGTTTGCTAAAAATTTTGTTTAAATTTTAAATCATGAATGAGTACTGAATTTTATCAAATGCTTTTATTGCATCTATTGAAAAAATTCATAGTGAGTTTTCTCCTTTACTCTATTACTGAAGTAATTATATTGATCAAGCTTCTAAATCTTAAGCTTTCCTTGCATTCTTAGGAGAAGCTAAACTTATCATGCTGACTTATTCTTTCTCATACACTACTGTATATAGTTTTCTAATAATTTGTTCAGGTTTGTCAAACTCATAATTACAGTGGAATTGGACTCTAGTTTACCTCCATTCTTCTACTCTTGTCTTTTTTTTTTAATTAAGGAATTCTAGCTTTATATGATAATAATTGGAGAGTATTCCCTTTTATTTCTCTTTTCTAGAAAAATTTAAAGTTGGAAGAATTTGTCCTTGAATATTTTACAGAACTTGTCTGTAATTCACCTGTTCCTAGTATTTTCTAGGTGAGATTTTTAACCACTAATACAGTTTGTTTTTTTTTAAATTATGATAGTACTACTTGGATTCTCTATTTCTTCCTTTGTCACTTTTGAAATTCAGATTTTCTTGATATGTGTTCTTTCTGTTTCTAGTTTAAAATTCATTAACATAAAGTTATTCATATTTTTCTGTTATGTTTTAAATCTTTTTTCATACCTTAGCCCCATTTTATCATTATTAATATTGATTATAAGTAGCTTTACTTTTTAAAATCAGTCTTGCCTGAAGATTTTTCATTTCATTAGTCCTCAAAGAATTAGCATTTGTCTTTATTCATCCTTTATATTACATTATCATTTTATTTTTACATTAACTTCTGATCAACATTATAACTTTCAAATAGATTTGTTGGATTTATTCTATTGTTGTAGCTTAATTCAGGGGTTGGTAATTATTTTTATAAAGGGCCAGATAGTAAATGTTTTAGGCTCTGTGAGCCATACAGTCTCTGTTGTAATTATTCAATCCATGTCATTGTAGCACAAAAGCAGACATGGCAACATGTACATGAATAAGCATGACTACTTCCAATAAAGCTTTATTTACAAAAATGGGGGCAAGATTTGGCCCTTGAGCTATAGCTTATTGACCCTTGGCCTCACTTTTTGATTCTCAATATGTGGTCTGAGGCTTCTGGGAGGGTCCCTGATATAAAGAGGTAAGGTCAAAATTATTTTCATAATAATTCTAGGATGTTATTTGACTTTTTCTCTGTGTTACCTTGAACTGACAGTGCAAAAGCAAGGGTAGATAAAATTGCTGGCACCTTAGCACGACTCAAGGCAGTGGTCATTGTATTCCTTACCAATGCAACCTCACTACAAAAGTAAATGTCAGTTTTATTTAAGAATGTCTTTAATTAAACAGCAAAAATTATTACTTTTATTGAATTTTGATCCTTGGTTATGTCTTTTTAATATTATGTTGTTGAATTGGGGTTTATACATAAAACACTTCTGCTGCATTTTAAAGTATGATAATTCTCTCAGGGAAATGTACTTATGTATGTGACTGTTGGAGTTGCAAGCTCAACTAACCATTTTCATCATGGAACACCATTTTAACTTTACAGAAGAACTAGACAAACTGTGGGTACTCAGCTTTGACTATTTGGCAGACATTTTCACAAAATTGAATGAAATGAGCTTCAAAAAAACTAAAAATATTTATTACCAATGTTAAAATAAATTAGAGCTTTCAAGTAAAATTAGAGTTTAGTATTTTATCTGTCAGTGAGTTTGATAGCTTCCAGATACTTAAAAGCTGTTCCAATGAAATTGGTGGTGATATTAACAAGTGAATTTTTATTCATACAATATAATAAAATACATCAACACTCAGATCTTTGTAACTCAGTGTACCAATATTTTCCAGACTATCAATACATGATATTACAAAATCATGCATGGGTAAAAGATCCATTCAAAGTGCAAGACATACCAATGGATCTTAGGGTAATAAACCATGAAAGATTCATTGATGTGGTTTCAGATTCCATGTTGCAACTAACCTTTAAAAGATTACCACTAACGGAGATTTGGCATAGTATCAAAGAAAACTTTTCACAATTATATAAAAGAGCTATTAAAAATACTCTCCTTTTCCCAATACTTGTCTGTTTGAAGCCAAATATTCTTTATATACTTCAACCAAACTAATGTACCATAGCAGATTGAATGCAGAAGCACATATGAGGATCTAGCTCTCTTCTCCTAAGTCAGACGTTAAAGAGATTTGCAATAATGTAAAATAATTCCTTGCTTCTCACTAAATTAGTTTGGAAAAATATTTTTATTAAAATATAAGGTTAATATATGATGGGTTTATTATTTTTAAATGAATTAATAAATGTGGAAAAATTTAATTTCTAATTCTGTAAATATTGATGGCTATAACTCACACAAATAAAAGCTCTTTGGAGTACCTTAATTAATCAAGATTACCATAAAAATATTAGATATGCATGTGTCACTGAAGTGGCTTAATGAATATTATTTAATTATTGAGAAAATAAGATAAAGTAAAAGCTCTTCAGGGCCCATGATAATTTTTGAGAGTATTACATGGTCCTGAGACTTAAATATTTGAGAATAATGAACCAAGCTTATTAAATTGGATACTTAGCTCATTAATTTTAGCCTTTATTCTTTTTTAATATAAACATTTTAGGTTGTAAATGGCCTTCACAGTCTGCTTTCAACTGCATCCCATAAGTTTTGATACGTAATATTATCACTATCACTCATTTATAGGTAAATTTTACATAGTAATTGTGATGTTTGCTTTGACCCATGAGTAATTTAGAACAGTGGTGTGTTTTTAATTTTCAAAAATGTACAGATTTTAATTTATCTTAGTTACTTAATTACACTCTACTAAGAGAATATGATCTGTATGATACCAATTCTTTGAAATTTGCTGTGACTCACTATATGTCTTAATATGTGGTAAAATTTATAAAGATTCCATATGTATTTGTATATAATATGTATGTATTGTCTATTTTTAGTGTGAGTTCTATAGATGTCCATTAATCATGTTTGCTCATGAGAGAGGTCAGTTCTTCTCTATCTTTACCAGTGTATTGTCTACTTGACTTAATAATTGAGGGTGGTATATTAAAATCTTCCACAGTAGTGGGGATTTTGTCCACTTATCCTTGTAACTCTATAAATTATTCTTTTTCATATTTTGAGTTCACTTTATTGGGTCAACACAGGAATGGAATAGTTATACACTCCTTGTAAATTGAAATTGTTATAATTGTGTAGGTAATCCTCTTACTCCCCAATAATGCTTAAATTTTTCCCTTAAAGTCTATTTTGTTTGATATTAACCTTTAACCTTTCTATATCTTTAAACTTTGGTTGTATCTCTTGTGACAGTATATCAATGGATTTTATTTTTAATCAGTACAACAATCTGTCATTTAATGAGCTCATTTAGTCTGTATTTATTATAAATAATGATAATTTTATTATTGTTTTTATAATCTGGCCTCTTTTTATTCTTATTTGTCATTTCTTGTAATTGATTGAGTTAATTTTGTTTGTTTTATTATCACGTTTTCCCTTTTACTGGTTTAGAAGGTATGCATGCTATTTCCATAATTTAAAGGTCACTTTTGAGATTTTTATCATTCATGTTAACAAATTGTAAATTTAATAGTGTCTTACCCTGAATAATATGAAGATCTTAGAACATTTTTACTCTGACCCACCCCACTCTTGACTTACATGCTAGTAGTACTGCCCAGTATTTCAATTGTCTCTCTTTTAAACTCCATAAATTAAATTTTATTTTTAAATTAATATATACGTACAACATACTTTTAAAAATTATGTATGAGTTTAATAAGTTTTTTGTTTACCTTTTTATCTTACATTGCTGCCATTTCTCCTGGGCTCATATTTATTCTCCCTGAAGCATATTCCTTAGAAGCGCCTTTAATGAAGATTTGCTAATGATAACTATGCTTTTTTTTTTTTCCCCCAAAAGCTCTTTCTATTCTCCTCCTTTTTGAAAGATAATTTGCTAGCTACACAATTCTAGATGTACAATATTTTATTTCAATACTTGTTTTTTTTTCTGTTTTTATTGTGTCTTATTGCTGAGCAAAGTCTGCTATCAGTAAAATTGTCATTCCTTTACAAGTGATCTTTTCTCACTGGCTGCTATTAAGATTTTTTTTTTTTTGGCTCCAATAATCTGAGGATTCGCTATGATAGGTGTAGATGTGGATGTCTTCATATTTATACAGCTTGGTAAAATTTTGCTCCCTTTGTAGATTCATTTCTTCCATCAGTTCCAGGAAATCCCAGGCTGTTACCTCTTTGATTATTCCAACTTCTCTATTTTCTTAATGACTCTTATTAGATGTCTGTTAGAACTTATACTGTCTCATATGTCTCAACATCTCTTTCATATTTTCTATCTTCTTATCTCTCTGGATGCCATTCTTGATAATTTATTCAGATCTACATTTCACTTTACTAATTCTTTCTCCATCAGTATCTGTTTCTAACTGCAATAATATTTTTATCCTTAAATTTGGGAATTTGTTTTATTTTCTCAAAAGCTTTCAAGGGATTTTTAAGGACTCAGAAATTTACTCATTTTTATGCCCTTTTTTATTTCTTTAAACATTATACACATATTTTGTTATACTTTCATATTGTATATTGTATACCTACCAATTTAAATAACTGACATCCTTTGGAACCTAGATCTTTGTTGTTTCAGGTGACACTCACTCACGGTGGCTTGTTTTCTTGTGTGTCTGGAGACTTTTTTAAATTATGGGTTCATATTTAAGTGATCTTCCTCTGTGGAAATCACAAAGCTCTAAATTAGGAATGCTTTCCTATCAAAGTTTTTCATTTGCTTCTGCCAGAAAACTACCAAACAGAGAGCATTCATTAACTTTTCCATTGTAGCTACTGGCTTTTGATAAGAAAAAATGTGGGAACACTGGAGTATTTGAGAAAGGAACTGACTTTCACTTAAGTTTTAAAAAGATCACTCACAATGAAAATAGACTGTAGGAGAGATGCTAGAGATGGGGAAAAGGTGAGAGCATGAACAAGGGAATGACTGTAGTAACGGAACATGGAATATAAGCTGGGCAGTGAGGGAAGTGAGGTCATCAAGGGGTAGAGGGATACTGGAAAGCTGGTAGGATCAATGGATCAGAGACCCAAACAGGGTTAAAGAATTGTTGGAGATGGACCAGAGGGAGTCATCTGCACAGATAAAAAGTGATATTGGATACGTGGGAATGAGATTATCCAGGGGTTTTACCTATTGGTAAGGTCTACACTCCCTGTGGGAATGAGTGGCTGACGTAGGGTGGAGGTCAGGAGCCTTAGAGGAGAGGAGATCAAGTATTGGTGAGGCCAGCATTTTAAAAGGATCACCTAATGCATACTGAGAGCTCCAATAATTAAAGCAGGAAAAAGAAAAACTCCTTTCTCTTGCTGACATGTACAGATAATGAATGAAAGAGGTATGCACATTTCAACCAGGTGAAGACTACTTCATTGCAATTTTCTTTCACAGAGGGTATGTAAAATAAAAGTCCCATACGCCACTACCCAGATTCTCAGGCTTTCCAGTGACACATTATTCAATCATTATCACAGTACCCTGAGGAAGAAAAAACAAACCATTTGTGTTTCCAATCAAAAAACTCTCTATAAGTGACTGGCATAACTCCCAACTTCCATTTGACATTAAAATAATTTCAAAAGCTTCTAAGAGATGGTGATTATTAACACTTTCATGGGTGATTTTTTTCTATTTTATATTATCTTACTATAAGTGAAGCTCCCACTGTCAGAAAGGTAATTTTTATTTTCTAAAATCAAGTCTAAGTATTACCCAGATGAAGTTTAGTTCTTTTTCCCTAGTGATGCTATTTTATACCAGGTTTATTTTACTGTGTTTCCTGTCCTTGGTTAATTTTCTTTGTCCTCATCCCAAACACTTGATGACTTTGTCATATCCCAATGTGTAGACCCTGTCATCATTCAACACAGTTACACAGGCTTCTCTTTAATCTCTTCTTGATAAATTCTTTCCAATAACCATTTGGAATTATCCTACTCTGGATTCTATATTTTCCTTCTCCTTGTGGTGTTGAAGTTCATGCAAATATGGTAGCCCAGCCTTTTAAAAGGCAGTAGTCTGTGTTTCCTGCACTGAGCCCCAAGGACTATAGGTCTGTTTCTAATTGTGTCTGAGGCATTTTCTGCCACCTCATTCAATGTACCTGTGGTAGGCCTAAGCAAATGATCACCTATCTAAAGCAATTTACATTCTTTTAAAACTACACCTCATAATTTTCTCCTCAATTTACTCCACAGTTTCAACCTCATAATTTACTGTCACCTTTATCTGGTTTGCTTCATTGTCCAAATCACTAACAAAGGCAAAAGAATAAGCAAATAAGGACTTACTACTGACTTTGAAACCCATCTGTTAAAAAGCTTCTTCTTCCACTCCCAGTCAGATTTTAGTTT
The DNA here is from genome assembly GCF_028564815.1 of Eubalaena glacialis. Classification (NCBI taxonomy): domain Eukaryota; kingdom Metazoa; phylum Chordata; class Mammalia; order Artiodactyla; family Balaenidae; genus Eubalaena; species Eubalaena glacialis. Next base: position 117,914,688 of record NC_083718.1, read on the forward strand.
ACCAACACTGACTGACATTTTGCTATAGGACAGACTGTGGTAGATGCTTTCATAGATGTTTTTTCATTGCATCCTCACATCAGTTCCTGAAGAAGTTTTTTTTTCACATGTGAAAACTGAGGCTCAGATAAATTAATAAGCTACATAAGGTTACACAGCTAATGAATGGCAGAGCCAGGGTTTGAACTCAGTTCTTCCAGCGCCAAGTCTAGTTCTTATCCCACTATACCATCTATAATATTAATTCCTGTTGCTTATTTTATTTTCACTTTAGCTTCTTTAAATAGCCATATAGAAAGCCTAGTTTAATTTATTCTTTATATAAAATATGCCATCTATTGTTTTAGCATATGATACATAAGAATTTTTAATCATTTATCATATACAAATGGAAGCAAATGAATTTAGGTCCCTTGATTTTTCATTTTTTAATTTTTTATTATTTTTTTTAACAAAGCCTATTTATGTAACACCCTATTTACCTGGTGAGGTAGAATTTTAAAATTTAAAATTTCAGTGGCTTCTCTGCTCACAGATGAAAACATCAAATAATCTGGAGACAGATTTTCATCATTGTGAGAGGCTTCCCTTGAGTGGGCCCTTTTTGTTAAGAAAATGTGGGAAGGGAGAGTGAAGATTCATCACCATAGGGGAAGGCCCATAGTAAAACCCTATGGTGGCTTGAAAAAGATGGCACCTTTGGGGATCCTTTAGTATAGACAGTTCTGGAAGCGGAGTTGACTCATTTTTATCAAGAGATCAAGGCTCTCTGGTTCTCTAAGATTCAAGGTATTGGGTAGCTCTCATATTGGACTGTAGTTGCCCTGTGGAAGGTACACTGACAAGAGAGGTCCCCAGAGACCCCAAAGAAAAAACCTACCAGTGGGTAGGGAGGACCTGGCTGCTGACTTGAGCTCAACACAGACACCTAAAGGTTGGGTTGGAGAACTGGTTCCAGCATAGCCTGTACCTGTGTCTGGAAGGCTCTCTGGAGCCACCGGTGGGATTTGAAAAAGTATATAACTAAGCAAATGAAATTGAACTAAAAATCCATTAATTTGATTCCACAGGAAAGGCGCACATGTCCCACTGCATCCCAGTGAGTGCAGGACCAGTCTTCAACAGCGACATCTTGAGGCTGAACTGTGGAATAGTTCTTCAGACAGTACAATCCCCCAGAGTTCTTGGGCAACTCAGAATTGAGTGGACCTCAAAAACAAAATACCAAACTTCCTGAATATAAATGCAAGTGGGATTTCAAGCAATTGATTAAAAAATTAAAATTGATTCATTATTGTATCCTAAGATTGGAAAACAGACTCTGTACATACTGACTATACTCACTGCATCTTCATAGCAGCTTCTTAATGAGTCTTTTTGTCCCCCTTTCCTCTCTCCTTTCCAATTTTTCCTCAGATTTCTAAAAATCAACTGTGCCCCAAAAGTCTGCAATGTCTTGTTATCACCTACAAAATAGAATCCACACTCTTCACCATGTCATTCAACATACCCAACAATCTGACCCCTAAGCCCTGAAAGGATGTAGAAAAGAATAAATATTTATTATCTAACAATCATGTGAGACACTTTATATATGTTCTTGTCATTTAATTTCCTCTTCAACTTTATTTTCCACTACCCTCTTTTAATTGAGGTGTTAATTACATACAGGAAAGGACACAAATCCTAAGTGTACAACTCAATAAATGTTTACACATGTATCTGCCTGAGAAACTATTATTGAAATTGAGTTGCAGAACATTATAACTTCTCCAAAAAGCTCCCTCATTCCCCTCCCACACTATTCTCCCCAAAGTTTACCACTATTCTGACCATTATCACCATAGGTTAGTTTTGCCTTTTCCAAACTTCACATAAATGCAGTTGTACCGTATGTATTCTTCTGTGTCCAGCTTCTTTCACCGAACATTATTCTTTAACTCAATATGAGGTACCACTATAGAGTCGTTTGTTCTTTTTCAACACACATAATGTTTCATCATGTGAATATAACATAATTTCCTTTTTTTTTTTCAACATCTTTATTGGAGTATAATTGCTTTACAATGGTGTGTTAGTTTCTGCTTTATAACAAAGTGAATCAGCTATACATATACATATATCCCCATATCTCTTCCCTCTTGTGTCTCCCTCCCTCCCACCCTCTAACATAATTTCCTAATTTTTCTTTTATTGATGGAAACATGTTTTTTCTTTTTTTTTTTGCTATTATGAATAAAACTGTAGTGAATATTCTTGTAGATGTCTTTTTGTAAACGTGAGCACTTATTTCTGTTGGGTATACTCCTAGGAGTAGAATTTCTGGGTTATAGGGTGTATGAATATTCAGATTCATAGAAACAACCAGTTTTCCAAAGTAATTGAAACAATTTATATTCCAAACAGCAAGTAATATAAAAACTCCATTTACTCCACATCTTTGTCAGCACTTAGCATTGTAAGTCCTTTTCATTTTAGCCATTCTGGTATGTAGTAGTATCTCATTAAATTTTCATTTTGATTTTCTTGTTGAGTAATCATATTGACTACGTTTACATGTGTATATTATCCATTTGAATATCATTTTTTAATGAAGTGCCTGTTCAAGTTTTTTGCCCATTTTTTAATCAGAAAATTGCCTTTTTCTTATCATTTTGTAGAAGCCCTTGATATATTCTGGATACAAGTTCTTTGTCAGATATTTCACATATATTTAAAAATAGATGTATACATATAAATATAGATATAAAAATGTCTTCTCTCATGTAGCTTGCCTTTTTATTCTCTTAATGACATCTTTTGATTGACAGAAATAGTTCAATTTATCAATCTTCTATTTTATGATTGGCACTTTTGGCATCCTGCTTAAGAAAACTTTCCCTTCCCCAAGATTATGACAATATGAAAATATTTTCTCATGTTTTCTTCTAGAAGTTTTATTGTTTTATATTTTACTTTCAAGCCTATAGTCCATTTTAAATTAATTTCTTATGTTTGGTGAGATCTCAGTACCCACTTTTGAATTCTTCTACTCCAGGCAAATTGATAAACTCATTGCTAACTCCTAATTCCTCCTTTAAAAAGTAATATTGGATAATTCTGTCTCTTTACTCCTGCCTAGAATTCTATGGTCTCCTATTTCTGAGTCCTGGAATCTGGTCCTATCTGTGCTCTTGCCTCCTGAGTGGGAAGTGCACTTAGCACTTACTGTTTTACACTGTTAGCTATTTTCATATATGTGTTACCTTGCTTTCAACTAGACTGCACACTTCTTGAGGGTAGATATTGCCCATAAAGGTTGCCCTGCATATCATAGCCATTCCACAAATATGAGGTGGCAGCTGATTAACATGTGTACTTTCTTCTTTGAGAACATCAGGGGATCTGCTGAGGACGATTTGCTGTGTGGCCATCTCTGTGAGTGGTGCTGCTGTCATGCTGACAAATGTGTGGAGTTCAGTGGGACAGTTTTTAATATCATCAAGGTAGTATTGCCAGGCCTTTTAACAAATATTTTTCAGGTTTATCTCCATAGTCTTGTAGATATTCACTTCCATCTTTTCGCGTTGCACATTTTTGCTTATTTGTTAACATCCCTCAGTTTTCGTTAGTGGCTTGACCAGTCTGTTTTATTTTATTCTATCATTATGGTAGAAAGTACAGGTAACTTTTTTTTGATGTAGCTCCTTTAAAAAAATAGTCAGAATTAAAAAAAAATATGAAACAGATTCAAAATCTTCTCCACACTCCCTTTCCCACTCCTCAGGGAAAGAAAAAAATCAGTGGGTCTAAATTTGTCATCTGTCCTCTTAACAGTTATCCTGTGTCTGTCATCTAGATCTGTTGATTTCCAAATATGTCAGTGTACCTGTTCAAAATTATTTTTTTCCTGCTTTGTGACTTTAACAGAGGTGTCAGCATTTTTTAAAGTATTTTTTTCAAGCCCCTCACTTTAAAAGAGTTTAAAAACAGAGTATTACCTCATTGATTTGGAGTCATAGTTAGTGGTCTTGCTTGCTTTGCTTCCCACATGAGGTGCCAGTGCCTCTTCTTCAACTTAGCTACTTAATTCAGCGTATTCATTCTGGTTTTTGTCATAATTATCATTTCCTCTGAAAAAAAAAAAAAGAATAGGTATTATGAGAAATTTCTCTAGGGCTCCCTCCCTATTTCCTCACTGCCATTACAGAGCCTCTGTCCCATCAGTCTTGATCAGGCACGTTGGATATTCTTACTCTTTGCGTTCTTCTTTCCTCAGAGCAATTGTAATCTGCTTTAATTATGGTGGATACTCCAGCAGCCTGCCCTTCTCCTGGGTTTTAGTATTCCCTCCTTCAATACCATACTCACTAGATTTTTTTTTTTTAATTCCCCCAAATTAGCTCTCTTGAATTCTAATGCCCTGATAGGACTGCTTGCATTCTGGTTATGAGTAAGATCCCACCAGGTTTCAGAAATGCCGACGAAAGCAAAGCTTCCTTGCATTTCTGCATACCTCTGAACGCTCACCTTCGTTTTTCAGACTCCTTTCCAGCCTCGGGCTTTGCCTTTTACTCTGCTTAAATTGCTATGGCAGACCTTTTTCCCTCCGAGAAGAGGGGAAATGTTGTTTTAGATGCCTGATAATATATGACTTTTGACCCTCTTGTCTTTTCAAAAAATTTCTCCAGTAAAAGACATTTTTAAACTAGCTATTTATGTTTAAATATAATTTTTAAGTTTTATTCCATACACTCTAGTTTTTACTCAATTCTTCAATTCAACTAATTCCCCAATTAGTTGATCTTAAGCCCCTGGCCAATGCTGTCACCTTCCAAGCTTCCTCTCTGATGTCCAGGGGAATTTTCACATGGTGAAGAAAGTGCAGAGGCCAATGGCACATACTCCAGCTCACCCTGCCATTCTCCATCAATGCTTGTGTTGTATACACACACACACACGCACACATGCACGCCAGTGAATAGCTCTTCTTTCCCACAAAAATGTTGGCTTTAATCATCTCAATACAACCAAACAAGAAATATTTATACTTATTTTTATGAGGGTAGAGATTTCAGAGCCTCCAATGTTTATCTCTGAGAATAAAGGCTTAGGACATCTGCCCTTGGGGGAGGGAGATACGCCTATTACATCATGCTTATGGTAAATTCATAGTTGACTCCCAGCCCCCAGCAGCCCCAGAACCACTCTGCCTCCAGTTCTTATTACTGTATCAGTGAGAATGCATTCACTTACAGGTAAAGAACACACAGCTCGAGCTGATTGAAACAAAAAAGCGGATTTACAACCTTCTATAAATGAAAAATGCAGAAATATGGCAAATATCAAGTGAGACTCAATCCGGTCACTCAGCACTGTCACCAAGTACCTATTTCTTTTTCTCTGTTCTACCTTCTGTGATGTCACCTCACCATAAAGATGGCTCCTACTGTGGTACAAAAATGATATCAATAATCTCCTTGCCTACGTTCGTTCTCTTTCAGATCTAAGAAGGAAAAGAGCATTATTTCTGCATTTCTAGTAAGCCTTGGCATTCCTCGAATTGGACTGGCTTTGGTCACATGGACCTTCCAAAATCACTGAGACTGGCCAAGGGAATGCATTCACAGGCTTGGCCTGGGTCACATCACTAACCCTGAAGTCAGGAAAGAAATCTGTTTCCTAAGAAGTACATGTTTCTCAAAACGGAAATTATAACTACCAGGAAGGGAGAGGAGGAGGGTACTTTCTGGAAACAACACAAAAATTGAACTCCATAAAAATCCTACCCTAAAGCATGTTGAGTTTACCCAGTCTACACTGCAGCCCTGTTGTAATAATGACAACAGGAAAAACCCTTCCATTTAAAAAGAGCAAACATACACACAAACAGAGCAAAAGATATATCCTGGCTTCTAACAAGAAGTAGTTTGGTTCCTTGGGAAAGTGACTGGAAGTCTTTCCACTTTTATTTCTCCAAGATTGCAAAGAAGATTGTTCTAGAGACAAATGCAGGTGATACTAAAAGTTGTCCAGTTGTAGCCCTATTTTGTCCAATTTTTAAAAATAATTTCTACATCACCAAGAGAAAACATTTCTAAATATTTCGGTTAGGTTAAAACAGTGTCTGCACACAGCAATGGAAGCAAATGCTTTTATGCTGCAATGAATAAACATTCTTCTTCGGGATAATAAATTTATTTAAATGCATAGCATTCAAGGGGTTAAGAAGCAGGAGCCGATCTGTTTGGCTTTGCCTTGGATCGTTAGTCCTTTGAAGTCCAGTTACACCAGATGGATCCTCAGGGATCCCTGCCAAACAAGAATGAGAAAACTCAGGTGCGAACAAGGATCTGAGAGGTGAGCTGTAACACGTGTCATTCTTTCCTCCCCTGGGATGATTGCTGGGGAAATAGATACCATGTGTAGCCCTAGGGGGTCTATAAAAGAGCAATTTCTTTTCTTTCTTTCTCTCTCTCTCTCCCTCTCTTTTCCTTTCTTTCCTTCCTTCCTTCCTTATTTCCTTCCTTCCATCTTTCTCCCCTTTCTTCTTTCCTTTAACTGGAAAAGTGTTAAATTTTTTCTTTCCTTTCTACATCTTTCTGTCTTACCTCATGTTTCGAATCCAGCCAGAGGGTATGACTACCTAAGGTCCATCCTAAGCTGAACTGGGCTCAGCTGGGGGTGGGAGATGGGGTGACTCAGAAACACTTTCTAGAGTCAACTGAAGTTCAGAGAAGTGAAGTGACTTACCGGGGTCCCTCAACTAGAAAGCTAGCTCTCCAAACTCTGAGCCAGCTCAAGGGGCAATACCTGTGAGTTCTCACTGACAGTGCAATGCTTATTGAAACTGAAGAGACAGATGAAGTAAAAAAAACTTTCCAGAGCTTAGCACATAGTTTCTCTAGGAATGACACTAATTTTCCCGAGTGCTTTTCAGGGTTGTTCAGAATGTCATCTGTATCTCACTTTTTTTTTTCAGTTTGGTGTCCATGATTGACTATGAAACTTACAAGAAGCTTTGCATATATACCCAGCATTCGGGAAGGAACTGGGGAAACACTCTGGTTTTGTGACTTCTCCAAAATCTCTCACTGAAAAATATTAAAGCCAACTTTTTAACCTTCCCCAAAAGCTTAATATGGGAAGTTTTCCCATCCATCAGATTCTGAGCTAGGAAAAATAGAACTAATGGTTTTGAGAAGTTACCTACATTTTCCTATGTACATTATAAATCATTCAAGATCACTTATTGATGTCAACCTGAACAGACAGCTTACATTCTCCTAGTTCCTTCAAATGTGTCTTAATACAGAACAATTTCCTTTAGTAATCTCTAAGGAACATACAGATATTTAGTCAAAAGTCTGCCACTCTCCAATTCTGAATGTGCACAGAAATGTGATATTTTGTAATCTGTTTACTTTTCTGTCTTGAAATTTAAAATAAAATGTAAGTCCTTCTTGGTTTTTTACCATAACTGTGTTGATTAACCAATAAATAAATATCTGTTCTGAACATACCCTAACTTATTATTCAGAATGCAGTGCTTAGAATTTTCATGAGTTACAAGACCAGTTGTGACCTACCTGCTGCTAGCAATCAGTAGCAAATCTTTTGTTAGAAAGTCTAATTTCCAAGGAGCTAAGTGTGGCTTTGACATTTTTTGAAGAATCTTGGTCAGAGTCTTGTTACAGAGGTCTTGACAATACAAAATTTTTAGTTTAAAAAAAAAAAAACTCAAACACTTCTGAAAAAGAACCTAGTAGAATTCCTAAAGCATAACTTGAAAGGAGTAGCAAGTCATGTGACCTTGCTGTCAATTAACCTTGACTCTAAGGCCAGAGGTCAGGGCTATTCCTATAGCTGTGTCCTCCAGGTGTGGGGTTAGGGGGGAAAAAGGTGACAATTTGGAGGACAATTTACAAGCCAGACATAATCATCTGAAATGTTGATTCTGTGTCATCCTAAGAATTTATGGCAGCCAGAAGGAAAGCAAATACGTTGTGCTAATTCAAGCAGTTACGGCTTCCTTCCCTGTTACCCTGTACAGGAAAACTCCTACAGAAGTTGTAAATCTCACCTTTCGGCAAAACTAATGAGATGGTGTCACTATGTGGGGGGAATGACCTGGGGGCCCTATGAACGGGAGGCAGTATAAAAAGGGGCTTCCGAAAGTTTCACCTGGAAACTGAAGAGGTAACCGGGAAACGAGAACCACCTCGACATCAATGAGTTCTCCTTCATCTATGGAAGTGATAACCCATAAGTATGGAAAGGAAAGCTGGTTGATTTTCACAATACTGATTTTCCTAATAATTGTGGTAATAGATTTAGTTTGAGCCAGGAACAGTTTTTTTTTTTTTCTCTTCTCCTTTGTCTTTTATCGATTCATTTATTCACTGAACAATCATTGACCATCTAGACACTACACTAAGCTCTATGGAAACAAAAACGAGTGATACATAATCCCACTGAGTTCACAGGTTGGTAAAAAGGGAGTCATGAAAACAAATAAAACAAAGAAAATGAAACAAGTGCTATAAGAGAGAAATGATGGCATCAAGATTGGTGGCAGGATTTGCAAAATGGATAATTGAAGTTTAGAATTTAAACTGTGGCCATGAACCAGACTGAAGCTAAGGGCCCTGAGAGTGATTTAACTGAAGACCATGACCTCATATCTACAATATTCAACACAGAGAATGCACAGAGAATACATGTTAGGTGGTAAAAGAAAAGACTTCAGACACCTGCCCCTCAGGCCTAGGCCTTGCTTTTCAAGGTGCTTTGACTGTAGTTGAACCACATTGTTAAAACCACTTGACTATCTATAAGCTACTTATTTTACATTAAAATTGAACCCCTGGGCTTACTTGCACATATTCTTAATTAATTAACTTCTTCTTTCATTAAGCAATAGATCATAGATGAGGACTTCAGGATAAGTATAGAATGAGGCTTCTGGATCAACTATAAAGTACTAACTTGGCACCCGGTTATTGGGTCTGTGTCCTGCAGCTGCCTTATTCCCCCACCCCCACCAACATATGTGATCTCCAATGACAACCATGTCCCTGCTGGACTCAGCATCATCCCCAAGGAAAATCTGACTTCTGAGGAAAAGCACTGTAGTATTTTCATATGGATAAAAGCAGGTAAAAATTAACTTTGGGGGCAATGTTGAAGGGTAAAAATTGATGTGTGTGGAATTGGAGTGGGTTGTAAAAGCATGTTATCCACCATTACCTTGACAAGGATAAGAGTTCCTGGCATGTAGAAGGACCTACACAAATATTCAAGGAATAAAGATGACAAATGATAACAGAGGCTAGATTGGGTTGAAAGAGATGTCCTTTTTGATTATTTGTGTTTCACCTGGAACTGTAAGGGGTAAACTAGAAGAGTGCTCTGTATGGATTATTTCATTTGATATTGTCTATTTTGCACCGATGAGGAAACAGGTTGCAAAGAAGAAAACTTTCCAAGGGCTTTCCTCAAGGCAACATAGCTAGCAGCTGCCAGACCCAGAACTCAAATTCAGGTTCAGATTGATATTTTTTCCTGATATTATTATACCATGGTAATGCCTCACCACTTACATGGGTCCTGCAGATAAAATGCCTTTATGTTTGAGCACTATTTTCTGCCTGATATTAATGCATAAATATTGAAAGAGAATGCATGAGGGAATGGGTATTAGCACATGAGGAGGAAAGAAGGCATCATTCTAGGTAAAGGTGGCAAATAACTAGTTCTCCCCTATATAGCTCACCACAAAGGAAACACCTCCACACCCTGATACAAAGCTCTTTGGGGGTAACACTGCACTTGCCAAATCTCCCAGGTCTCTACAGGAAGAACTGCAAAGAGCAGACGAGGATTGATTGCCCATTAGTGAAAGCCATGCTATTTAAATTGTTCTCAAATGTCTTTAGTTCTTAACGGAAATTTTAATAAATCCGAGGTCTTCTGGAAGCATATTGAATATAACGATACTGGGGGTTAGAGAATAGACACAGTTGTGATCTGGATTCACCTTTTGCACACCTTTTCCAGTTAGTCATGCCTTTACCCTTGCCTTTGAGTTTTCCTGAGGCATTTATGTGTCCTCCAGAAGAGTCCATTGGTTCTTTCCTTTACTTCATGGGAAGCCCCAGTCAGGGGTGATCTTCAAAATATTTATCAATTCTTTATTGATATTTACCAATATCATTGGATCCAGTTGGAACAGATCACAGCTATGAACATCCAATACCACTGTACCAGCTTACCTACTACATATCAGCTTTTCCTGAACTTAGATTCAGATCAATGTTTCCCTCATTTATGGAATGAAGATTAATCACAGTGTAATAAGATACACACACACACACACACAGACACACACACACACACACACACACACACACACGCTCACCAGCCTGAACAAATACCTGAATTTTGTCCTTCAAATGAAGTAATCACCTACGGAGGATAATACAGTTATTTAATGTACCGTCATTGCCCAAAACACATTTAAAACTCCTCTTGGAATTGCCTTCAGGTTCAGTTTATGAACCACAAAAGACAACTTTTCTTTCTTTTTTATAGTCACACATCATTTTTGACAAATTTATAATACCTACCTTCATTACCCTTAATCAGAAATGGCTCTAAATCACTTCCAACTATTTCCAAAAATCAACCCAAATTTGAAAAGACAAAATTTGTTCCAGTTAAGTCCCAATATGCAAACAAATGTGACACAAGCTATGGAAGAAACTTAAAAAGAGAGTAAAATAATATTTTTCATGTAAAATTTGGTTGCTTTTTAAAAAATACATATAGTAAAAGTCCCATAAGAAAAGGTACAGTCTATTATTGCTCAACTTTGAGTTGATGTGCCTCCCCACATTCCCATCCACAGGAAACAGTCTGCCCCATAGCCCCTCTTACTCAGGCTGCCATGTTCTGGACCATGTGACTGGACTACCCAAACTCCATTTCTCATTTACAGATCATTGGACCAGTGGTGTACTCCTGATTCAAGATAACCAATCTGCAAGCTGGCCAATACCGGTGGCCTGGATCAAAAAGACGAGCTGGGGGCTTCCCTGGTGGCGCAGTGGTTGAGAATCTGCCTGCCAATGCAGGGGACACGGGTTCGAGCCCTGGTCTGGGAAGATCCCACATGCCGCGGAGCAACTGGGCCCGTGAGCCACAACTACGGAGCCTGCGCGTCTGGAGCCTGTGCTCCGCAACAAGAGAGGCCGCGACAGTGAGAGGCCCGCGCACCGCGATGAAGAGTGGCCCCCGCTCGCCGCAACTAGAGAAAGCCCTCGCACAGAAACGAAGACCCAACACAGCCAAAAATAAATAAATAATAAATAAATTTTAAAAAAAAGAAAACAAAAACTAATTTGACTTATACTTGAAAAATACTGAATTAAAAAAAAAAGTTTAAAAAAAAAAGATGAGCTGGGCTAATCAGAATCTCAATTTTGAGTTATGAATTAAGAAAGATAAAAAATAAATTTTAAGCACTGTGGGCACTGAAATTGAAAAGTCATAATATGATAGGAGGAAGTAGGGGTAAGCAGACAGAAGGCCATGATTGCCAAGTATAAATCAAAGTTATAAAGGAATGGGAATATGGTAAGCAGGAGAAACAGGACAATGGACACAGGAGACTGGAGTAGATGGCCAAAGAGAACTGGATATGTTTTGGGAGACCACAGAGAACACTTCTAGGTTGTCTTCCCAACATTGATTCTCTCCTTAGCAACCCCGATTTTCAATTTGGGCAGCTATGGGATTCTGAGCATGTGACTCTACCCATGCTACCAGAGTGAAACAGTGACCCAGGCTAAGCCAACAGGCACATATTTCAATGGTTATAGTGATTGGCTTAGGGGTAGGAATGTGGTCCAAGCAATTATGGTGCATATCAGGACTTTTGTGTTGAATGCTAGAAAAGATACCCTCTCTCTCTTTTTATCTAGAAATAAGAAAAATGTATTTCTGAGAGCTATTGGTAACCATTTTGAAATAGTTGGTCAACCTTAAAATAGAGCTGACACCATGGAAAGAACAACAGAGACACAGAATAAAAAGATATTGGGCCTTTGGTGGTATTTTGGAGCTTCTAGATTGAGCCTTATCTGAAGCTATAGATCTGCCCTCTATTTTTTTTTTTTTAACTTAAACCACTCAATCCTTTTTATTGTTTAAGTCAGTTTAATTGGCTTTTTCTTATTTGCAAAAAAGAAAAAAAGCATGTTGACACAGAGAAAAGACAAAAACCTGTCTCCAGAAACTCTTCAATTCCTAAAATTTCAGTTTAAATTCTAGTTTATGTTTATCCTCCAGAATAAACCCTCTTCTAAAAGCTAACCTAAGTGCTTTTGTAACCCCAAGAACCAATCTAGATGAATAATGTGATTGATAAAGGATTATAAAAGATTACTTTTATGTTTCTAGATGGGTTCTATTCTGATATCAAGCGTCTTACATCTCTCATTTTAATCCAGAATCCAACAATCTGAATGTCCTTTACTTTAGTAATTAGCTATGTTTTTTCACTATTTAAAATGGAATATCCCATGGATAATGATATTAGAGAATTTAAAACTACAAGTTCCCAGTGAATTTATTTATTAAATCCCCAAAATAAATTATAAATATTTTAAATAGTAAGTAGCACTCATTAAACAAAATTACTCAATACAAAAGGATATAAAATCAAAAGTGAAATTCAACCCCCAGACCCTCCATACCTGCTTCCCAGGATTCATTGTAAAGGTTAGTTTGTATTCTTCTAGATCCTTTGTCAATATGCACACATAAATTTTGAAATGACAATGGAAAGAGACTGTGCATGCTGCTTTCTTCAACTTGCTTTTTTTTTTTTTTTTTACTCAGCAGTATATTATGGGCATCTTGCCACATCATTCTCATTCATTTTCATGGCTGCATTCTATTCTGTGGCAGTGCCATATTTATTTAACTTTTCTCCTGTTGATGAATATTAGGGTTGTCTCCAATTTTTTTGGTGATACAAATAATACTATAATGAGCATCCTTGTACACATTTTCTTATATATTTGTACAAATATTTTTGGCAGAAAAATTTTTTGGAGGGTTCAAAACTTGTCAGTTCAAAAGCAGTGAAAGGTCAGTATAAATTACTATATAAAAAAAATTTTAGTACATATAAATGTACTAAACTTATATAATATTGTACAGCAACTATACTTTAATAAAAATCACAATTAAAATATTTTTAATTTTAAAATTTTGATATATCTATTTGCCCTCCAAAACTTTGTAGACACTCTCACCAGTAGCATGTGAGAATGTTCCCTTTGTTGCACTCACCAGTATGAATATCATCAATGTATTCATTTATTCTTCACCATTAGATTTCAATCTTAAGCTGTAATAATAAGAGCAACATCTTGAAGTGTAGGGAGAATATCAGAACAAATATGACAGTATTAACCAAAAATTTTTTTTCATGAAGTTGGAGATATGTAATAGTTTTCTAGGGATTTTGGACAAAATGTCAGAAACATTAATAAAAAGTCAGTTCCAGATACTCAAGGATGCCATAATAAAAATTAGGTAAGGGCTTCCCTGGTGGCGCAGTGGTTGAGAATCTGCCTGCTAATGCAGGGGACACGGGTTCGAGCCCTAGTCTGGGAGGATCCCACATGCCGCAGAGCAACTAGGCCCGTGAGCCACAACTACTGAGCCTGCGCGTCTGGAGCCTGTGCTCCGCAACAAGAGAGGCCACGATAGTGAGAGGCATGCGCACTGCGATGAAGAGTGGCCCCCACTTGCCACAACTAGAGAAAGCCCTCGCACAGAAATGAAAACCCAACACAGCCAAAAATAAATAAATAAATAAATAATAAGTAAAAATTAAAAAAAAAAGTAAAATCAATCCCCAAAATATTAAAAAAACAAAAAAATAGGTAAATAATGTTAAAATAAGGTCTAGCTTTATAACAGACACTTGTCATTCCCTCTATAGATTAGTGAGACCCTGGATCCTACTGCCAACCTAAAACCAAAAGGTATTTATTTTAAATTCTACTTCCTTCTCTTGAAAAGTTTGGGGGAGAGGTTCCAGCAGAAAAATAAAATTTGCATGTAAGATAATTCTTTCAAAAGTAAGTATTCTAATTAAGGTAAAAAAATCAATAATATCAAATGAAGCAAATATTTATTGAAAGCATTTTAGAAGGACAAAGCACTATGATAGGTGTTCCAAATTGGGAGCATCTTGTAGTTCACCAGTTCTCAGGGCAACAGTGAGGATCAAAAGGATATCAAAAAGATATTATTTTGCCTCTAAGCAAGGATTTATACTGATTATTTAACTCCAGTGCCTTCAATTTGCAAATTAAATGACTAATTGTGAATAGATTCACTCTTGAAATCTTTGTAGAGTTTCTTCCCCACCCCCAGCTCCCAACAATTGGGGAATCCTGGTATTTGGTGGAGGGGGCAACTGGGAGGCAAAGGCTTATCTAATGCTGTAATTTGATAAAGTAGCCAGAAGCTACAGCACTAACATACCACTTTCTCTCAGTACCTACCCAGCCTGTCTTTCTTAATCATCTCCTCCTGCTAAAAGGTTTGAAGCCAATCTTCGTGTCTTAAGAATACAATATGTCAGAACATCACCAATTTACTTGTCTTCCTTGATGCCCTGGCTTGAAAGACCTGAATCCCATCAAAATTAGCTGTTTATTGGAGACACCTGGGTGGTACTACTTCCATTAAACAAAGGAAGACATTTTCACTAGAGTTTAGAAACCAGAAGAAATGCTAAACTAGAAACTACAGGATCCAACAATGGTATAAAAATCTCAGTGGAAAGACCACCCTGGCATATCCCTGCTTGTTTTTGACTCCAAAGGCTCATTTTATCTCTTTTCTCACTTAGAGGATACAACATTTTTTGTATCTACAACACGTAGAATATAACTTGCTGAGGTTCTTAGCCTGTATGGTATGAACCTAACTTGTATACCCTGGTGGCAACTCCTTGAGATTGCTGTAGAATGTGGCTGTCTTAAACAGAAGCCAAAAATAAACCCCCTAAATCCTTTCAGTGACCCTGATTATCTTATATTTCACATATAGTTCATTTTATAGAGGTGCTAGCCAAAAATCTAAACTCTCCTTTTCATGTTTAAGTTGTAACTTTACATAGATAAGAGTAAATTAGTCTTAAAGCTCTAGTAATATTAGTTACATTCTTATTTCTCAAAAGTTGAGT
Organism: Eubalaena glacialis; assembly: GCF_028564815.1. NCBI lineage: Eukaryota > Metazoa > Chordata > Mammalia > Artiodactyla > Balaenidae > Eubalaena > Eubalaena glacialis. Next base: position 117,929,938 of record NC_083718.1, read on the forward strand.
ATCAAAAAAGAGACTGTCCTATTTTTATTTGAATCTCAAGTGTGTAGCTTCATCTTTCCCTCTTTATAAAAGTACAGAAAAATATCTAATGGAGAATATGATGGAACAATTCAAATTAGAATGAGACAATCCTGGCTTGGCAATATGGAAGGAAATAAAGAAAGGATTTGCATGGTAAAGTTGGTTTTGGAGTCCCATATCCTTTCTGATGACAGAGAGTAAGAGTGCTATTGAAACAACAGCCTGAATTACCAGTGGGGAAAGTCTCTCTGGCTATTCCACTTCCCTCACCCAGCAACCCACTCACACTCCCTTCTCAAACCACCCAATCCTCTACACATAGCCAGACTTCAATGAGGAAGATGCTTCACGCTAAAATAAAACCAGAGTTCAGGGCAATATGAGGGAAGCGAGGGAGACATGTCATCCAGAAAAACATGGTTTAGATGAAAGCCTATTTGAACCAGTGGAACAGCTATGAAGAAAGATGAATGAAAATATGTTCCTTTATTCTATTAAATCAGTAAGTCCAGAAATGTGGAGACTGTTGTTTATGTGCTAAACACTGTCACGTGCAGTGCTGAAGAATGTTTATTTCCTACATAACCTATCATCTTGCTATGTGTTGTATATGACAATGCAGTGAAATCTTGAAATAGGTGAAATTTGAGTCCTTCAAAGAAAATAAGTAAAATCAAAGTTAACAGAATTATTGCTATTGATAAAACACAACTTTCTTTGTTCTATTAAGACACTTTAATGATATTTTCATACCAGTTTTCAAAATATTAGTAGACTTTCCTCACTAATCATTTAGCCATTTGAGAATTTTTTTTTTAAGTTCTTTCCTAAGCAATATTTTGAAGGCCCTGGAATTTGAATTCGATATGGTTTTTGGATTTTATCGGTTGTGGAAAAAAAAAAAAAAAAACCAGTTTAGACTTTATTTGAAGCTACATCCGAATTTTGAGGATTTCCCAAATTATCTGAAATTTGAAGGCATGGAAATATAGCAGAATCCAACTTTCTTGCAAGATTTTCCATATTTTCTGTTTGGAGTGATGGTTTTGGGGGTAGGAGAGTAGATTTATTGTATGGTGTCTGAACTCAAAGAACTTTTGTGCTTTAATAGTCTTGCTTTCTGTCTTTGATGAAAACAAGGTCTCTATTGTTCCAGTTTTTAAAATATTATGTTTATGCAACTTGTTTGTTTTTCAGAAATGCTGACAGTGAGATCTGGGAGAGGCATGTGGCTCATGATCTAGTGGGTCTGATTTGTTTCTCTATCCACTTAATCACACCTTGCCCAAAACCTCCAAAACTTGACACCCTCCTTAAGCAACTGATGTCACTGGGCTTAGAACAATCTTTTCTTTTGCTTTATTTCCTCCAACGAAGGCATTTAGAACAAATTTTACTCTCCCAAACTTGCCCTCTCCTAGAAAATAAATAATAAAATGCACCCAAGGCAAGGGAGGAGGGGGGGATGGGAGGAGAGTAAATGAAACATTCAATGTAGAGTTTTAGTGAAAGATCCTTGTGGTATTTTGCTTTTGAAATGTGTTTAGCACAGACTTTAAGGATTGGCAATTTGTTTAAAGAAATGGGTAAAATATTTAAAATCACCACTTTATTTAAACTATTGTACCTCCTTCAGTAAACATTCAGTACATAATTGAACCCTGTATGAACTTGTGCTTTTGCTGGTTAAATAGAATCTAAGCTCAAAATGAAAGGGGGCTGCTATTGAAAAAGGGACAAAAAACTTACATGTGCATTTTTTTGGCCCACACACAAGCACTCACCCCCCCAAAATATCACGTGAGTGAGATCCTTTATTAAGATGCTCCTAGTTTCCCCCCGCCACCCCCTTGGCCTCAAAGTGTTAAACTAAAAGCAAGCCGTTAACAGAAATGAGTAATTATTGAAGCTCTAACAGGCAGCTTTCATTGAAGTTGATTACAGCAGCCATATAATCACTTTTAGGATGCTGTAATCACAGTAGCAGGGAATGCTTCACTTGGTTCTTATTGTTTTCGCTCAGGGTGGAGGTAGGGGGCCTGCAAGAAGCCCGTTTTACCACCTCTGTACAATTTCTGCTGCAAAAGAAATCTACACAGCCCTGAATGGAGTCGAGAATCATTTATTCTTTCTTTATTAGCATTTTCTCCTCCCTGATACAAGATCTGTTGGAGTCAGGAAATTGCTGTTATTCAATATGCAAGCCAGAGGTTGTAATGACCGCTTGGAAGGCTAAGACCAACAATTATAGCCCTTAATGAATAGGGGTAATCTAGTTGAGACTAAACACTAGTAGCAACTCTAGGCTGTCTCTGGTTAAATTAAAAGAACAGCAATGCAAAGGAAGTTAACAAGAATTAATTAGTTAGATCGAACTGAAAACCTACTCATTAGAGATGTTATAGGCAAAGTAAAAGCCTATCTTCAGTGCAATTAGGTAGACAAATGAATTGTACAGCTGACTGACTCACACCTGCTAACAGCTAAGGGCTATAGCGCTATGTATGGGATCCACTTTTTTCCAGTTCATGCATACTTGCATAGTTTAATGGATCTTACATTCTTGAATTAGCCTCCATTCCTTCAGATTTTTACTTGGATGTTTGATCTAAATATGGGCAGTTTCACTGTGGCAAGGATTTAACAAGCACTGACTGAGGAGGGCAAAGGATGTGTTTGGAACCTCCCAGAGAGGGGTTGTCTTGCCTAAAAAGCCCCGCGCAGGTTCTCCTGACCACTTATCAAAGAAAGGAAGTGCATCTTAAAGGGTGTCAGTTTCCAGATAGGCCTGCAGGCTAATTATTCGATCTTAAATCATTAAAAGAAAGTCTGTGGTACCTGCTGGTTGGAAGCAAATAAATATTAAAAATAAGAAAGTAACTCTAGAAAGATTTATAACACAGTTGTCATTTTTAATGACACAGAGGGTTAGGAGTTATGCACGCCTGGGGGGAGACACCAGGGCAAAGATGTCTGCTTTGCTTTTGGAGAGGGGGGTGTACAACAGATAAGGAAAGGAGAAACCCTAGAAATCTTAAGCTGAGCCCTTTCTGGGAGTTGTTATCATAATTATGCACTCTGGTATTTTTTCCAGATGTTTCTCTGGTCTTTTTCTACCTATTGCCTTTTGGCTTCCTTGCTTTCTTGTACAAAGTCCCTGAAAGCTTTCACTGCCTGATATATTTGTTCCTGCACTCTAGTTCGGGATGGACATTTAAAGTAGGAGGAGCAGGCAAAGGAATTCTGGAAGTGGATTCATCTGCTTATATTTATGAGTCGGGTGACAGGCGAGGGGTAACTCGGTTCATCCTGGAATGGTGTCCTAGAACAGGGATCAGGAGTCAGAAGTTTATTTTCCAGTACTGCCCCAGCGTCTCAGGATGAACTTGGAATAACCTCTTCGCGGCCCATATTTTTGCCTTTTTAATAAGGGTGATCACCAAGGTTTCCAAAATTTATGGATCAGTCACAGGGGGAAATTTTCTACTAGTCCCCCTCTCACCACCTCTGAATCACCTCTGCACTACCAGCCACACTGCTCTCTGCCGTGGCACCATGGCATTGGTCTGGTACCAGTCTCCCTTTCAATTTTCTTTCTTGTCAGTAGGGCCAGAGGACAGACCAGGCAGGTGGGAATACAGACTACTTCTCAACCCCACTTTTCTATTTTAGTCCCCGCTAGGATGCCCCCTACTGGTGTGATGGAGGAAGGGGCGTCTAGACAGGCTCTTAGGAGGCAAGTGTTTAGCAATAGTTGGAAGTCCTGGTGGTGGCTTTTAATCACCTTCTGATAAGGGTGGGTCCAGTTAGACTCACTCCTTTGAGTCTCTAGAATGGGAGGGTCGTGAGTGCATGAGTTGCAGCCTTCCCTTGGCATTATTTTGTGTTAATAGCAGTCACAAAGCCCAGTGTAACTCAAGTGCCCTCCTGGGCCACCATAACCTCTAAAGCTCCCAAGTGAAAGCCATTGAGCAAAAGCTTCTTTGACATTTTAGCCCCTTCTGCTAATACACAATAAGCACGCAAGTAATTAGAGGCTAGTTTAGTTTATTTAACACAGCTCCTCCTCGCTCTGAGCCAAAGAAAGCCCTTATGATGCTGCCCAATTATGGGTCAGAAATAAATGACTGAGGCAACAACGTGGGGGAAAGGCTGCAGAGCGACAAAGAAAAGAAATGTCCTCTTCAACTACGAGCCAAGAGAACAAACCATGAACATGCTTGGAGTGTCAGAATACAAAGCCAGCTTGGACATTTTCCCAGTCTTGTGTGAGAGCTGGGCGGCCAGGGCGAGACAGTTGAGAGCTTTTGGGGGTCTCACCCCACAGGGGACTTGGAGACTCACGGGAGAATCCCCTGAGGACAGGAGTGACATTGTTAGGAGCCGCACCAATGACTCTTTGTCCCGTCATGTCATTCCCCTTTCTTCCAGCTGTTGGACTTCTGACAGCTTTGGCCTTTTCTATAGGGTTCGTTCACTTCAACGTTTTTAGATCTTAAGTTAACCCGCTCATGAGCAATTCCCATCCCCCAAAGCAGCCCCAGCGAGAACTCTGATTCAGCTGTTGGCCTGACAACAAGCTTCCATTTCCAAGCCTGTCAGGCCACTCACATTTCTATCTACCTAGATGGAGGGACTCTCACTTCTGTTTTACTGATGGAACTAGTATTAGTTTCCTAGGGCTGCAGTAAGAACCAGTTCTGGAGGCTACAATGTCCAGAGGCTCTAGACTGAAGGCTGAAGACTCTTCCCTTGCCTCTTCCAGTTTCCATTGGCTCCTGGCATTCCTTGGCTTGTGGCCACATGGCTCTCATCTCTACTTCCACTTTCACATGACCTTCTTCTATGTTTCTCCATGTCTCAAATCTCCCTCTCCCTTCTCTTAGAAAGACACTGGTCATTGGATTGAGAGCCCATGTTAAGTCCAGGATGATCTCATTTTGAGATCCTTACCTTAATTATATCTACAGTTGGATCCTTGTTCCAAATAAGCTCACATCCTGAGGTTCCAGGGAGACATATTCTTTGAGAGCCCCAATTCAACCCACTACAGGACTATCATCGATGATGTTGGTTCTTTAAAACCTCACTTCATAAAGTGTATTCTGTGGAGCACTAGTCCCTTGAGATTCTTTGAACAACCCCCCACCTCGCCCCCGCCAAAAAAAAACAAAAAAAGGAGGTAAGATGTTCTGTTGTCAAGTAAGTTTGGAAAAGCTGCATTCCCTCTTGAAGAGTCACAAATCACAGAAGCTCATTAAAGGTTTGCCATGTCCTGCAATTAGGAAGCTGTTTAACTTTGTCAAAGTCATTGTTTCCCCAAACTTAACTGACCAAAAAGAGCTTCTTCTTTTTTTTCTTTTAAATAACACGTTATTAACGTTCCATGGAATGCACTGAGAAATATCGGACCCACAATATTTCAGTAAATAAATATGGGCCTCCAACCTCACATCTCTATTATCTAGTCTTTCCTGAAGTTTTTCTTAGGATTCAACAGTAGTCCACGGATAGCCCCTTCTATTTCTTTTGTTTACCGAGTTGTAAGCAAGCCTATTTACAGCACGACCTCATATCACACGGATTTAGCCGTACTGTAGGACAGGTCTCCCGAAACAAAAAAATACTGCATCAAAACATGATCTTTTAAAGCCTTTACAAGGAATTAGTATGGTCCAAACCCAGCATTATGAAAAAAACTCATTTCATAATTTTTCCATTTTTGTTGGTCCAAGGTTTCCTCCCCTTTGGTGTCTAAGCTTTGCTATATCTGACACCCTTTTACTCAAAATAGCATTACATGTCAAGGGAGTAAAATTCTGATCCTGATTGTACCAATAAAGACCTGAAAAGCTTTATGCAAATCACTTAATTTTACAGTGAAGCCTCAATTCCTCAGTCTGAAAAATGGGTTTATTTTAGTCTAATAACCTCATGGAATTATTTTAAAGATCACATTTGAAAATAGATATGTAAACATTTTACCAGCTTTAAAAAAACCACCTTAAGTTTTTTACTTGTTGTTATTAAATAGCTTTTGGAAAGGAAATTGGGAATGACTGTTCTTTGTGAAAGAATTAAGACAGAACCTATTAAAATAACAGTGCTCACGTGTAAATTATACTTGAGCCAGTGAGGCCCGTGTATCCTGAAAAGAAGGAAAGAGGGAAGGAAGGAAGGATGGAAGGAAAGAAGGAAGGAAGGAAGGAAGAGAGGGAGGGAGGGAGGGAGGGAGGGAGTCCAGCTAGGGCCGGCTTCTGGACAGACAATCTGTGCAGTCACACAGGTCCCATACCTAGAAGGACCCCACATTGGTTTAATACTCTGCTCTCACCATCTTGAAATTCTTAATAATTTTTGAGCAAGGGGCCCTGCGTTTTCACTTTGCACTAGGCCCTCCAAATTATGTAGTCTGTCCTAGGCCCACCCTTCCTTTCCTCATAACCCGGTAAGAAAGTTATTGAGAGACCCCTCTCCAGCAGAAGTTAGACAACATTCCAACTACATCGATCCTACAATTTCATTTCTGCAAGTAAAGGTTACCATTAAGGGACCTCATTCCAGTTCACCAAACACTAAAAACCAATCTTTGGGCCTGCTCCAAGTCCTGAGTCCCTTCATATTTTAAGTTTATGCAGTTTGAAAAAACCCAGGCCACAAAGCCAGCTAGAACATTTTAAATTCTGGGTGTGGCCCAAGTGTTATTTTTAAGCCATTCAATGAGTCCTTTCAAAATTTGAACTCTCACAAAGTTACTCCTGTGCCGAAAGCTTTTTAATGATCAGAAAATGGCAATTTGCAATAAAAATGTTGACACCAGCGCACTCCGGGGGCAGGGTTTCTCTGCTCGGAGCATAGTACGTGGGCAATATGGTACTGCGGGCAGCAACACATAACTGACAAGAAGCAGAGTCTGAGCAGGCATGGAGGTCAGAGTTTGTGAGTTTGTGAAGCTGGGATGGATTATGTCACTGGACTTTGGTAAACACTCTTGCCAATTGTGTTGGCCAGTACTGCTGCATATTTATAATAACCAGGTATATTCAGATTTTACTTGTTTTATTGTATTTACTTCAAGGTGTTAAAGAGAATGGCATTGTCTCTGTAACTGCTGTTGCTCAGAGGAAGATAAAGTTTAAGAAAGGACACTGAGTGAATAGGCGTTGAGATCCAGAAATTGTCATTTATTTGGATAGTAGAGTTTATTGAGTTGTTTTTAGGGACCACTGAGTTCTCTCTCTTTCATTCTCCCCCTCTCAGTCTTGTTCCTTTCAATTGTTTTAATATCTTGGAAATTTGGACATCATTTTAATATTTCTTTATGATTTTCCTCTCTCAGATTCAGAAAGCAAGTGCTGTGTGCTTTCCCCCCATCTTCAACTTTGCACGGAATTGAAATGGCATTGGTGCACTCCTTTACCGGCAACAAAAATGGCTTAATTTATGTGGCCCTGTGTGTTGCCAAGCCAGCTCAGTTTGCACCCCATCCACATCACTGATGATGGCACATCTCACAACAATACTTGTTAGTAGCGGAGACTGATTTAACAGATGGAGTCCAAAACAGTGTTTACACAAGTTCTGTAAAAATAGTGGTTTTTACAACACATTGGCAATTTTATGGTAGATTGAAGAAGAAAAAAGAACCTACTTATCATTTAGATTAGCTTTTCCCATAAGATTGTGAAAATGTTAAGAGAGATTAATCTCAGGCCAAACAAGAAAAAAGGAAAGAAAGAAATATCTGGTGTGGTAAGAAGTGAATATTAAAAGAGAAGAGAATCTCTCAGATAGATACAGAAGACTGAACGTGAAACGTTGGTTTAACCAAACTATGTACCATTGACAGTAAAATCATAATACTTCTTAGGTATCGTGATACCCTTCCATCCATCAGAATTAAATAAGAATTATCATCACCATCAGACTTCGGAGGCACATGAAAAGCTTCACTGTGGGTCAGACCACACTGTGGCTCGGAAGCTAAGTGGGGTCTACACATAACCACAAAAATCCTGGAATTTTAACATTAAGAAACCTTTAGTGGTCATCTAGTCCAGCACTATCCAATAGAACTTTCTACAATGCTGGGTATGGTCCAAATCTATGCTGTCCGTTATGATTGCCATTAGCCACCTGTGGTTAGTAGGCATGAGAAATGGGACTAGCAACCAAGGAATTATATTTTTAATTTAATTTAATTTAAATTAATTTAAATTTAAATGGTCACACCACACGTGGCTAGCAGCTACCACAGTCGCTAACCCAGCATGGTTCAGCCCCTCTGGTTTACAGAGAGGAATGGAATCTAGAGAGGTTCAGGGCCTCATGCAAAGTCCCACATCAACTTAGAGAGGAGCCATCACTATCAGAGCAAGGGTGCTGCCTCCCAGGCAGCTGCTCCAACTGTTCAGTGCTGGTGCCCAGTTCCTGGGCCCCAACAAAGCACAGAGTTGCTCAAAGTGAAGTGAAAAAGATCGGGGCAACATCTTATGTTTTTCATACAGCTCAACTGACCCAAGTTTTAACTTTTTATAGATTTTCATCGATGTTATAGTTTTTCATGCTATTATAGACAAATTCCATATTTAATTTTAAAACTATTGAAGAGATAAGTTAAAAATTGACAAACCGGGCTTCCCTGCTGGCGCAGTGGTTGAGAATCTGCCTGCCAATGCAGGGGACACGGGTTCGAGCCCTGGTCTGGGAAGATCCCACATGCCGCGGAGCAACTAGGCCCGTGAGCCACAATTACTGAGCCTGCACGTCTGAAGCCTGTGCTCCGCAACAAGAGAGGCCGCGACAGTGAGAGGCCCGCGCACCGCGATGAAGAGTGGCCCCCACTTGCCGCAACTAGAGAAAGCCCTCGCACAGAAACGAAGACCCAACACAGCCAAAAGTAAAAAAATAATAAATAAATTAATTAATTAAAAAGAAAAATTGACAAACCTATGTTGTCTTCCAATTTGTTTAATTTTTTAAGTTTTACTGGTCTCTGAAGTCTAGTTCCAGAGTCTTAGAACCAGGTATTAAACCCCAGGTAGGCAGTGCACCAGAGTCAGGTGTACCCTCTAATTATGTCATAATTTCTCAGAAAGCAATAATTTCTTATACCTCTTTTGAAACCTCCACAATGTATACAAACTTGCTAGACACATAATAGACATTGAGTAATTCCTCACTGGACAGAATTAGATTTTAAAAATGATGCCCTCTCTCATAAGGCAAGCATGCAAGTTATCTGAGCAGAGTATTATTTTAAGTGATTGTCAGTCATTTACACAAACTGATTTTACCATAAGGAGTACTTTAAATAGATGGCATTTTCTAATTCATAAAACCCTTTCACCCACATTCTCGCCTTTAATCCTAACAATATTATGAGACATAAGATAGAAGACCACTACAATTCTCATGTTGCAGTCAGAAACCAGATGCAGAAAGGTGAAGTGCTTGTTCAAGGGTCCACAGGTAGTAGGTGTGGAGCCAAGACTGCGGTAATGCCCTGAACTCTGTGGCCAGTTATCTTTCTAGCACATCTCAGAAAGAGAGTGAGGAGATGAAAGCTGGGGATAGGGCAGCAACGCAATCTCAGTAAACTCAAATTTAACAACCACATTTATTGAGCACCTTCTGTGTCCAGGTTCCAGATAGTGTAGGGAACACAAAGATAAATGATTCAGAGCCCCAGCTCTCAAAGAAGTTTACCTGAGAAGCAGGCACTGCAGAGAGAAGACAGACCGGTGAGTTCAGATGGCGGGGGTGGGAGGAATGGGTACAGGCGTTCAGGGCCGCAAGTGCCATCCCAAGAGGAAAAGCCAAAGTGATGGGGAGGGAAGTGGGCCCGATGTGCCCAAGGAAGCAGGAAGCCATTGAAGTCTTTTTTTTTCCAGCTTTTTGGAAATATAATTGACATACAACACTGTACGTTTAAGGTGTACAGCGTGATGATTTGATGCACGTATATATTGCAAAACGATTACCACAAAAAGATTAGTTAGCACATCCATTACCTCACACAGCTGCCATTGTGTGTGATGAGAACTTTTAAGATTTAATCCCTTTTCAACTCTCAAGTACACAATACAGGATTGTTAACTCTAATCACCATGCTGTGCATCAGATCCCCAGAACTTATTTATCCTATAACTGCTAGTTTCTACCCTTTGACAAAAATCTCCGCATTTCCCCCAGGCCTCACCTCTACCACCAACCTACTCTGTTTCTATGAGTTTGACCTTTCTAGACTCTACATGTACGTGAGATCATACAGTATTTGTCTATCTCTGACTGACTTATTTCACTTAGCATAACGCACTCAAAGTTCATCCATCTTGTTGCACGTGGCAGATTTCCTTCTTTCTTGTGGCCGAATAATATTCCATTGTGTGTGTGTATGTGTGTGTGTGTGTGTATAGATATAGATATAGATGATATAGATATAGATATAGATATAGATATGCCACATCTTCTTTATCCATTCGTCCATCAATGGACTCAGGTTGTTTCCATGTCTTGGTGATTATAAATAATACTGCAGTGAACATGGGGTTGCAGATATCTCTTCAAATAGTGGTTTCACTTCTTTCACAGATATACCCAGAAGTGAGATTGCTGAATTATATAGTAGTTCTATTTTTAATTTTTTGAGGAACTTCCATAGGTTCCCCCACTATCTTCCACAGTGGCTGTACCAATTTACATTCCTGGCATTGAATTCTTAAGCGTAGGGTGTGACAGCAGAAGAGACCTAGGGGCACCAATGGAGAGTGAAGAAACAGTAAAATCAACAGCGCACTCAAGAGGGATTGAGAAACTGTCCAGTGCTAGACGGAGTGCACCCGGGTGCTGCCTCCAGGCCAGGAAGATAAAAAACGCTCCAGAATCGCTGAGATCTTTTGTCTTCTTCGAAATATTTTGTAAGCGATGAGCATCATCTCTCTTAGTAGCCAGTTTCTATGTCTTATCAAACTAATGATTGAAGAAGTGCTTCCTGGTACTAATCAAAAGCCTCCTGCTTCAGTGTTTTGTTTTCTCTGACTTAGTCACCTGGGGCATTTAGGGCCACTGATGCGTGATAAAACAGGCCCCTGCCCTAAGATTACTGGGCTCTTCCCAGCAACTTGCGACACGTAGCCTTTGCCATGATCCATTTATTCTTTCAACAAGCACTCAGTAATTGCCTGTGATATTCAAGGCACTCCTACTCAAAGTCAATGTTAATACTTCTCTTAGGCCAGTTGTTTGGAATGTTACAAAATATGGTACAAACAGGATTACTTCTTAGACAACCAGTGTTATACAGGCGAATGACTAACAGGTCAATAGCACACACATAGACGCTGTCCAACTTCAGCGGAAGAGTCCTTTTTAGAGAGTCTGTTCTAGACTCCTTGTGACCATCTCTCTGGGTCTAGCCTGTCCCTGGACTGAGGACATCTTTCCCCAAGTTCCTTTGTGACTCTACTAGACCGTTCCTTACTCAAACCTAGCTTCCTACAAACTATACCAGGCACCTAAGGAAAAGAGAGGTATATTTGTTTGTTTGGTTTTTCCTGCCCACCAGCTCTCATGTTCTGTCTGAGCTGAGCCCCACTCTTTCTGAAATATCCTGACTCCCCAAAGAAAATGCCATTTCTGATACCCAACTCCTACAAGAACTAATTCTTGGTTTCTATGTCTGGCCTCTATCTCCCACAGAGACACCAAAGTGTGTTTCCTTTTCTTCATGGTTTCATCTAGAACCCAGAGCCAGAGTGTCCCGTGATGGGACCAGAGGCATCTCTCCTCTGTCCATTGCTGATCAGCTCTTAGCAGCCAGATCCGGTCAGTTTATAATGGTTCATTCATTCATTCAAAAACACTTATTGATTACCTACTCTGTATCAGACACTATAGATACTAGGGCCATAAAAGAAGGAAGGTGGTGGCGGAGGGGGAGGGAAATTGTGAGCCCTTGTGCCCTAGGAATTTACAGTCTAGTGAAAGACAAAGGCAAATACATAGATATTTATAATACAACGTAATTAGTACATGATAAGAGAAAACACAGTTTGCCAAACAAGCATGAAGAGCATCCAACCCACACTCAGACCCCACACGAGAGATACAAATGAGAGGCCTATGGGGTTAAAATTTCAATATTAATAGAGCCTTTTCACCCTACAGTATTTTTTTTTAACATAGCTATTTTCTTCCTCTTGAGTTAGGGCCGTAGCGCAGCATGTATGCACCAAAATGGTCGTACTTATTGGTAAATCACCGCTTCCCTGAATCCCCAGTGCCTCTCCTGCCCTGACTCGCTGTCCTCTTCCCAAGGCACCATTGCTCCTTCACTCCATAAGCTGGTGCCTGGCAAGGTGGGGACTGCAGATCCTGCTCCATACTGGGTGTTCAACATGCTCAGTGTCACGCTTGCGCTGTCATATTTATCTCTCTCCTCTGCATCTTTCTGCACAAGTGACAAAGATAACACTGAGAATATAGACTGACGGAGAGATAGAAGCAATATTTGCTTATGAATTCTAGGGTAAATTTAAATTTGTATTACAAATTCTCTATTTTTACAACATACAGATTTCACGTTGGGTTCGATGTTCTAATATTTGAAGGGTTGGTGATCTCCAATAGTGTATAATATCTGATTTGCTAAACTTTTCTCTGCCTAACCCAAACACATCCAGTGAGCCTACTATGGTACAAAAGGAATCCAATCCATGTTTGTAATTCTAGTTTCAGCAACAGCTAGAAAAGGAAATGAGAGGAATTTGGTTGAGGGATTTGTATTGTTGCCTTAACAAGGAACAAGTTGCAAGTTGACCCTGTTTGCCGTTTTTCTACAGGATCCTCTGAGAAGTTGGCTAGGGCTGCTTCAGGCCTGCTACCACTTAAACCCAGAATGTACATGGAGGAAAATTTCAAGGTGGGAAAATTAAGCCCTCAAAATACAAATTTATATCTGATTTTAAAACCTTTTAGAATGAGTGTACCTGGTCCTAAGACCCTGCCTGAGTCCACAGGTATAGAACCTCCTGAAGAAGATCCCATTTTGTCTGGCCCTCCCATAAGGTCAGGTTGCCCCAGGAGTCCTGCTTGGTTCTCCTAACAGTGGTTCTCAAACTTCAGTGTGGATCAGAATCACCTGGAAGGCTTGTTAAAATACAGATTGCTGGGCCCTATACCCAGAGTTTCTGATTCAATAGGTCTGAGATGAAGCCCAAGGAATTTCATTTCCAACATGTTCCCAGGTACACATCCTGTTGGTCCGGGGACCACACTTTGAGAACCACTGCTTTACAAAAACCACAATACCACTCATGGCCAATTTGCAATCCCCATCCTTTTTTTCATTGTTACACATGGAGATCCTCCGGGCTGCATAGAACTTAACTGAGTAAATCAAAGAGAAAATATAATTTGGCCGTGACACAATTACTAAAAGGTTTACAACACTATACATCTTTCCAGCAGCTGTGTTCTGTAACCCCTTCCTGATGGATGGATTTGAAAAATTCCATAAACATTCTTAAAGTCTTACTGGTCCCCAGCATTTGCATGGGGCTTTCCACCCCATGCTTCATCATGGTCACTCAGGCTTAAACCATCACTTCCCCAACTGCTCTCACAAAAGGAGCATAAATATCAGCCTTGCAGGAGACTAACTCAGAACTTCTCTGTCAACAACAGACTTCTGAATGAGAAGAAAACTAAGAGAAGCAAAATAACACATCTCTTTGGGGTGGATGTCCTCATTCTCTTTAAGCCCAGAATAATTTTTTTTCAGCCTGGGGCTTATGAAAATCTGCTTATTTGCATGATTTTATTGGGCAAGTTTCTAAAACACATCCTTTCCTGACAAAGCCACCCTTTTGTCCTCCTTCTTTCATCTTTAAAGTGCTTGCTCTGTCAGTAAAATTAAAAATACTTGACAAGCTTTATATGTTCACTGGCTTAAAGGGCTGGAGGCACAAATATTTGACTTCAGCATGTGCTTGTTTATTAATTATAGGTTAATTTTTATTTGAATCACGATCTCTCTATCTGCCTATACAACCACAAACATGTACCTTCATTGTTATCACTGTTTGCATCAGAGAGCTCTTAATCAATCATTAAAAGTTGTTTCATATCATGGACAGAAGATTATTCATGTCTTATTGTTGAAAAGCTTACCTAAGCTGATGTTTTCAAAACTGAAACAGTTCATCACATTTGGCATATTTGGGGTTTTGCTTAATACACAAGCCTACCTTGTCCAAGTGAAAGTAGCAAATGACAAAGATCACACTGGGAATATACTGATGGAGAGATAGACCGCCCAGAGAATGTATCTAGTTGAAAGCATCCGAATATGTTTTCAATGGTGAGAATCAGTAACGAAGACATGTATTTAAAAGAAGCTGGGACAGTTTCATTTTCAAATTTAGTGTTTAGACGAAGATATTTCTATTTTTAAAAATCCCCATGAATATTTTTCATTTCCTATTCTGCTGTTTGTTAATAGTTTCACAGCTTTTCAGCATCTTGGATTGTTCCAGGTGGGAGATATTTGCCAAGTTCTAACAATATGTATTATTCAACCTTCTAAGTAAGACTTAAGTAAGACTTAAAGTAAGACTTCTAAGTAAGACTTAAATTAAATTTTTTTTCATCCCTCTGTCTCTTCAGTAGTCTCTCTGTGCCTTAAAAATAAAATAAAGCATCTTTTTCAAAAACGTGAGCCACATGCACAGCCTCCGAGGAAGTCTTATCTAGTTGTTAGAGCATGAACCTGGCTCTCCAGAGCCCTGGGTACAATTCTCTGCTCCACCACACGCCCTGAATTTGTCACTTATACTCTCAGTGTTCCATTTTTCCCATCAGTAAAATGAGGACAGCATTACCTCTTATAAGTGTGAATGAATCTGTGTTGGTAAAATGTTTTGAAGTTCTCTGATGAAAGCAGATAATGTGGAACCCAGTATTTGACCAGATCTATATTCCCTTGAGCCTAGCGGGAATTAAAGAAATATCTACTCTCAGAGCATTGTGAAGGGGAGGCCCTGGCCTCTTATTATGATACTTATCCTGCAAAAGGAAACAGTTCCTTAAGTGTTTGTGTTGTTTTGTTTTATTTTTGGTTTTTTCCCACTAGCAAGAAAGAAAAAGCGGTAAGAGCCTAGGGCCATGATTATATACTCTCTGATGAAGACAATGAAGCGCACTGGCATATCATCTCCTGCCACTCAGTGGGAGAATTTTCATATCTTGTCCTATGTACATTTATTAACATGGAAACATAGGTTTTTTGTAAAGAATTGGGCAGGATAAGGAAGGTCTGGAAGTGGAAAAAAATCTTATTCATTTCTCTATTGAGAATATTGGAGCTGCAAAAATAAGCTCACGAGTGAAGGAAACTGGAGAGCAAATAGTTTATTTTAAATGCATGCACACATACACACACACACACACACACACACACACACATCTATACCCATGGAAATAAGGAAAATAAGAAATTAGAAAAAAAGAGAAGAAACCTTACTGTGAAAATCTGTTTTCTACGCCGTCTTTGGATTCAGAGAAGGCGAAGACCTTCAGGAAACATTTTAATGTTAAACAACATGCCATCTATTGTCTAGAGCTGGGAATTGAAAAGACCCAACGTCGATTTCTCATTCTGTCCTCACGCATGACAGCCAGTAAGCTTCATGACCCAGTTTATCCTGCAAACCCAAGACTGTAATGATTTAATGAGCAGATATCAGTAAAAGGGGTATCTTTGTTAACCTTTGTTCCTCAAAAAATAGGCAGTGAGAAAGCAGGAAAGAGGGTAAATTTTTAAAAGCCTTGGTGTACAGAGGGAAAAAAAGGCAAGACTTTTATCACTCATAAAAGCCCTATAAGTTGAAGGAAAAAAATAATAGTTCTATAGAGCATAGGTAACATACTAAATATTCATTTACATTCTCCTAATTATAGATATATCATAATATAGGAAAACAAAACAAAGTCAGAGAATCACAGTTAGCATTTGGATAAAACCGTAGCAATCATCTAATTTAATGCTTTAATTTTACCAATGAGAAAAAATGAAGCCTAGAAAGTGACTTACCTAAGGTCACTCAAGTAACTAGTAGCAGATGGGAAAACACAATTCAGATTTTATGAATCTGGGTCTACTGCTTTTTCTACTATACCACACCACCTCTTTAAAGAGCATTCCTTGTAAGAGAGGCAGAAAACATAACTACATAGTCTCAGCTCTGAAATCCTGGTGTGCTCACCAGAGAAATGTTCACCCTCATATTTTCTATGAAAGCCTTTTCATTTAAGAGTTTCAGTTATTTAATTTGATTTAACAAAAACTAAGCACAGCTATCTTTAATGATAAGAATGTCCCTATCCTCCAGGGCCCAGAACTAGATGACACTTCCCATTCCTCTTTGCAGTTATATATGCCCGTGTGATTGACTTCTAGCCAATGAAATGTGAGAAGTGACACATGCCAGCTCCTTGCCTGGCCAGTAAAAACCTCCCATTTGCTCCCTATCCATCATATTCTTGCAGCATTCACTAGCTTGATGCAAGTGGGGATGGTGAACTTAACAATCATAAGTTGAGGATGGTGGAGCCACAAGATGGAAGGAGTCTGGGTCCCTGAACCCCCACATGGAGGAGAGTCACTCACTCATCACGACAGTCATTTTAGAATTCAACTTAGGAGAAAATTAACTCATTTAAGATTAACCACTTAGATACAGGAGTGTATGTGCTATATCGGCTAATGGTACCTTAACTAATATACAAACTCAAGCACCATATATTTACCCAGTTTGCAAATACTTGTGTGGCTTTCTTCCTTCTGCAGTGGTCACGTGGCCTTCTTCATAAAACCTTGATAAAAGCCATATAGATTTGACATTATCTTTTAAGAGAGCTCAGTACAACATGAAAATAATTCTATTGTTGATGGCAATGAAATACAAATCTAAATATAAGACATGGATGATTCAAATGAAAAGGAGTAAAAGTTTTAGGTTGTGTAGATAGTTTTAACTCAGCTAGAGCTGCCGTATGCTTGCCTCATGCCTTGTATTTCTAATTACATTTACAAGGAAATTCGGTTGTCGAATTAGGCCTTAATCTGACAATTCCAAAGTCACACAAATTAGTGGACTAAGCAAGAGCTCCTGGCATCCGGATGATTCGAAATGATGTGTGTTGCAAACAGAAACATATTGTTTGCAAATGCCCATTTGAATAAAAAGCTCTATAGCTTCTACAATCAAAGATATTGCAAAGATGAGCCTAAATATAGAAATATAGAGACATATGTGTGACTTCAGACACAGGAGGGTGGATTTTTGTGACATGTGTGAATTGTCTGTTGGAAGCCTTTTTGTTTTCTTTTTCTTACTTTTATCTTCTGCCTTGCCTGTGGCAGCTCTGCTGTTGGGATATGAACAGTAGCCACGTTTTTCACTCTTTAGGCATGTTTTCTTTGGGTCCAGGGTTCATTCTTCAGTCTTAATAACTGGGAGAAGAATTCTTAACCTAGACCATAAAATTGTATTATTATCCTACGAGGTTAAAGGCCCTTTGTAACTATGAACACTTAACTTCTGACCTTAAAGAGATTTTAAATATGTAAAACTCTCGACAGGGGAGTCTGAAATCATCCTCAAATTAATCTATGCTGTATTAACAAATTGGAGTGGATATTTAGAAAGTACGGTGGCAAAATTTCAACTCTGTGGTTATTAAACCTAATTTGCCCTAAATCCCTGCTGATGGATTTATGTCCCCTGTCTCTTCGGAATCAAAAGCTTCTCCAGAGGATAAACTAAAAGAAGCTAAATAAACATCACCAGGCTGAATGGACGGCCTATTACAATTCTGTCTTTACTGAGGTATCTAGCAACAATACAAACCCTAAGAATGAAAAGTGAGTCACAGAGTATTACTTCACAGAAGATTGCAATGAGTTTGCTGTGGCGTGTCCTTGTAGTTATTTTATGACAATAAGAATCACATCATACAAATATACTGTGGAGAATTAGCTTTGCCTTTAATATTTAGTGGGATACTCTATTTGAAGACATGAGGTGAGTTCACCTAAATAGAAAAGTTGGCCCTAGGTCCAATGGATGAGAAGCTCAAGGGCTGAATTTTCAGTGCTTCTGTTCAATATGTCCTAGGAATGTGTTGAACTTCATTTAGAAAAGCCCTGACTGCTCCTAACTTTGGTCTTCTTTTGCAATGTAAGTACCTGATTACATTTTAGAGAAGAATGTGGCACAAAATTCAAGCTTGTTGGGAATAGACAATTTTACTTTCTCACCTAAAGGTTTATATCCCCACCTGCCTCCCCCCCCAGAAAGGTGTTCTGGAGGTCCCACTGTCTTTGAGACATACACAACCTATAAACAATTTGTTTTCTTCTACAAGGGAGTCCCAAAATTGCCCAAGGTGAGAATAGCAGAAATACCATGACCACAGAGTTAAATTTTCCATAGAGAGTTGTTAGGTTTTTTTAGAATTCCTCCTCTTTGTGGTTCATTGTTTATCGAATCTGCATATAATCCATTTAAAAAATAAAAAAGCATAGCTGCATACCCTGGCTAACCAGAAAATTTATATCTGTAGATACATACTATGGAAGTTTTAAATGATTATATTTTATATTCAGTATCCTTTCTGCTTCTTAAAAACTGAATGTGTCACAAAAATACATGGCATCACGATGGTATCTTTGGTTACGGAGCTAGACCACTGAACTGGATGGCTGCCCACGTGGACAGTTACGTGTGACTGATGAAAACACAGCCTCTTGCTGTCCTAGGTATCAGAAACAAGATCGTGGACAGAAGCCATCCTGAAGGGACCCTGAAAGGATGTGTCAGAGGTGATGCTGGCTACTCTGAGGAAAATGAAGAATGCCTACTTCACTAAAATAAAATGATGTTCATTCCTTGTGTCTGGAATTTATAAGTAAAGAATTGTGTGGCAACTTCAACCTAGTTCTAAAGATATGGCTGTAACATCATGTGCTTTTTTCTCATTTGCTAGACATTATCAAGTTCTTCTAAATCAAATTTTCACAGCCAAGTATACCTTCAAAAACGCCCCTTAAGGAAGGAATGTATGAAAATCAACTATATTTATATATATCCTAGAAGCAAAAAACTAGAAAATCAAACTTAAAATTACATTTAAAATAGCATTAAAACCTAAAATACTTAGGAATAAATTTAACAAAAATGTGCAAGACCATTATATTGAAAATCATAAAGCATTGCTGAGTGAAACTAAAGAAGACAAATAAATAAAGAGCTAGAGCATAGTTTCTGTAGACTGAATTGCATCCTCCCAAAAGTCATATGTTGAAGCCCTAACAGCCAATGTGACTGTGTTTGGAAATAAGGCCTTTAGGTCATTAAGGTTAAATGATGTCGTAAGGCTGGGGCTCTAATCTACTAGTGTTGATGCCTCATAAGAAGAGATAAAGACACCAGAGTTCTCTCTCTCTGCCGTATGAGGACATAGCCATGGTAGTTGTCACCAAACCAGAAAGAGAGACTTCAGCCAACGCTTTACTCTTGGACTTCCCAGACTTCAGAACTGTGAGAAGGCACATTTCTGTTGTTGAATTGTTGAAGCCACCCAGTCTGTGGTATTTTGTATGGCAGCTCAAGCTGACTAAGACAATAGTCTTGGATTTTAAAATATTATTATCAATACTATAAATATTACTATATTGAATATTAATATTGTTAAGAAGTCAGTTCTCCCCAGACTCATCTAGAGATTCAATTAAATCACAGTCAAATAAATATCTTTTCATTGGTAAGAAAAAGGTTTTTTCCAGAAATTGACAAGTTGATTCTAAAATTTACCTGATGGTAAAACTGGAAGAGACAAAGCGATCCTGAAAAAGGAGAGCAAAGTTGAAGGACTCCACTTATCTACTGATTTAAAGATTTTCTTTAAAGCTACAGCAATCAAGACAGTGTGGTATTAATGAAAGGATAGACAAAGAGGTCAATGCAACAGAACAGAGAGTCCAGAAATAGACCCACACATACT
Organism: Eubalaena glacialis; assembly: GCF_028564815.1. NCBI lineage: Eukaryota > Metazoa > Chordata > Mammalia > Artiodactyla > Balaenidae > Eubalaena > Eubalaena glacialis. Next base: position 117,950,026 of record NC_083718.1, read on the forward strand.
GATCAATTGAGTTTTGACAAAGGTGCTAAGGAAATTCAGTGGGAAAAGAAAAGCTTTTTCAAAAGCTAGGACAAGATTTATTCATATCCATAGGAATAAATGAAATGGACACTGACAACCACCTCACACCACACACAAAGAGTAATTTGAGATGGATCATAGACCTAACCATGAAAGCTATTTAAATCTGTAAATTTTCTAAAAGAAAAAGTAGGAGAATATCTTCATGACCTTAATATCCAGAAAATACTTTTTTAGAGAGGACACAAAAAGCACTAATTATAAAAGAAAAACATGATAAATTGGACTTCATCAAAATTAAAACATCTGCTCATTAAAAGGCACTGTTAAAAACATTATTCTCTCAATATTCTCTTCTTCCCTATTCCGTGTGTGTGTGCGTGTGTGTGTGTGTGTCTGGCAAAAGATACATCCAGTATATATAAAGAACTCTTATAACTCAATAACAAGACAGACTATTCAATTTTTAAAAAAGAGAGAAAAGGACTTAAACAGAAAAAATCCAGTAAGCACATGAAAAGGTGTTCAATATTATCAAAGAAATGCAAATTAAATCTCAATGAGATTTAATTCTTCACATCCACTACAAAGGTTAAAATTAAAAAGACTTATAACACTAAATGTAGGCAAGAATGTGGTATAACCAGAACTCTCATATATGCTGATGAGAGTATAAAATGATACAATCATTTTGGGAAAATGTTTGAGAGTTCTTATAGAGTTAAACATACACCTACCCACCAATCCCATTCCAAACAGAAATAAAGGCATATGTTTGCAAAAAGACTTGTACATAAATGTTTATAGCTGCTTTACTCATAATAACTGAAAACTGTAAACAACCTAAATGTCATCATATAGGAGAAGAGATAAACAATTTGTGGTATATTCATACAATATAATAGTACATAGCAATTAAAAGGAACAAACTACTGATACATACAATAATATGGTTGAATCACATAACCATTATGTTGACTCACAAGTGAGACACAAATAAATACATACTGTATAGTTCCATTTATATAAAGTTTAAGAACAGACCAAACTAATCTATGGTATTAGAAATCAGAACAGTGGTAGCCTATGGGAATAAAGATTGATTGGAAGAGAACACAAGGGAAATTTCTTGAGTGTTGGAAATGTTGTTTCTTTTTTTTTTTTTTTAACATCTTTATTGGAGTATAATTGCTTTACAATGGTGTGTTAGTTTCTGCTTTATAACAAAGTGAATCAGTTATACATATACATATGTTCCCATATCTCTTCCCTCTTGCATCTCCCTCCCTCCCACCCTCCCTATCCCACCTCTGTTTCTTGATACGGATGTTTGCTGTATGTGTGTATATATTTGTCAAAATTCATAGAATTGTACACTTAAAATCTGCGAATTCCAATGCATATATATTTTATCGCAAAAGAAATATACAAAAGAAAAAATAGTGAAGGAAAAGTACAGTAGAAAAGACCTGAGCTGCTCCAAACTTTATAAAATACCTCAGTTCCGCCCTCCAAATGTTCTCTAAGCTCACTAAATATTTCTTCTCCCCACTCCGCATCTCAGGGGTCTACTTAGTCTCCAAAAGGTGAACCAGTCTATGAAACATGAAGGTTATACGGGAAAAAACAAAAGACCAGGAAGAGTGGAAATATTTTATTCTAACAGTGATCCACCCTCGTTGCAAATATTTAACACTTTTCAGAATTAGGTGCATCTCTTTCCAGGTGATGATGACTAATTATGATTAGTCATTAATATTTGTATAGTGAATTATAATTGACAGGCAGTTTCTAATATGTGAGAGTATGTATGCCTTGGTGCTATATTAAAATCTATACCCTTCATTTGTTCATTTTCTATTCTAGCCAGTGAATGAACATTAAAAACTGATTTGCTTATCCATATACTTGTACTTAAGAATCAAAAGAATGATTTCCACTTCCACTTTTACAATCACAAAAACCCATTCTGCTTCATTTCTTGGATGCTAAAACTTTAGAATCCAGTGAGTTGGAATCACACTGAATGGTTCTGTAATTTAGGCTCCTTTTTGTTACTCATTTATTCATTAAACAACTATTGCATCCATCAGGTGCTACGTGCTGGGCATTTTCTTGATGTTGGAGTTTCACAGTAAATAAACCCATTCCTCACTTTCAAGGGTGATCCTGTAACAGAAATTTAAATAATACAATACAAGGATGAAAGTATAAATAACGGCTTTTCAAAATATTATGAGAGTCCAAATGAAGGAGGTGTTAACTGTGTAAAGGTCTCTACTTTGAATCTCTTTGGAATAAAGTGAGGCTTAAACAAACAAACAAAATTATCCAGACTGGGATAGGGTGCCATGAAAAACATCAGAGACCTTATATTCAAGTCACTCTTGAAGACAAGCATGGTTTAGCCAGGAGAAGAGGTATGTAAGATGGAAAAGGAGATTAGGGGAAAAAAATCTAGGCAGAAAAAAGAACATGAGCAAAGGCATGGTAGCGTAGCACAAAGGACCAGGGGAGGTCCTTTCTCCAAAGGACCTACTCAGCACTGGGTAAGTAGTGACCACATGCTTCAGGGCAAGAGGAAATACTTCCAGAAAGGGAAAGGGGTCAAATCACAATGATCTTGATATGCCAGGCAAAAAAAGCCTAGAAGTTATTCTGCAGACTAAGAGGAGCTGCTGCCAGTTTAAGCAGGACACTGATGTGATCAGATGAGCACTTTAAAAAGATGCCACTGGGGAGCTTCCCTGGTGGTGCAGTGGTTGAGAATGTGCCTGCCAATGCAGGGGACATGGGTTCGAGCCCTGGTCTGGGAGGATCCCACATGCCGCGGAGCAACTAGGCCCATGAGCCACAACTACTGAGCCTGCGCGTCTGGAGCCTGTGCTCCGCAACAAGAGAGGCCGCGACAGCGAGAGGCCCGCGCACCGCGATGAAGAGTGGTCCCCGCTTGCCACAACTAGAGAAAGCCCTCGCACAGAAATGAAGACCCAACACAGCCATAAATAAATAAATAAACAAAACAAAACAAAAAAAGATGCCACTGGCTTCAGCATGTAGCAGTGGCTCTCAGCCAAGGTGTATCTACACAGGATGTGAGTTGCATCAAAGGCAATTTTTTGTTAGTTGCAGTTAAACTGATGCAATTTTGAGTGACACGCTATTTTTATATGTATTAGAATAAAATTAAGACTATCATTCATTCACTTGTTTCTCCTTCATTCACTTTGATAACACATGCTGAGATCTTCCACGTGCCTCTCCGCAGCTGCTCTCCACCATACACTGTGCCCTGTGAGGCTGATTTTTGTGGACTATAGACCACGTTCATGTGGCCCCCTTCTGTCTTTCAGCTGGGTTCGGACTACAGGGGCACGAGCAGGATATTGGAGGGCAAGAAGAGAGTGAGGTCAGGAGTTTTTTTCCCTCCCATCCTTCCCTACTAGGTTTGTTCCCAATGCAGGTTGGTTGCATCCCTCTACTGAAGGCCGCAGCTCCTGTCAGGTGGTGCCCTCACACGGCTTTCTTTCCAAGTCCCAGCCATTGTTCTGATAATTGTTCCCTCCTTTACCCACTCAGCCAGTGGGTGGTTAATATTCCCAGCTCTTACCAACCTGAGATCCCCTGTGACCTTTTGCTCCTTTTCTTAAATTACATTCACACCTTAGTAAATAGTCCCTTTAGTTAAACCTTCTTAACTTACCCAGTTTAAGTGTGCCTTCTGTTTCTCCAAGGACGCTGACTGATCCACATGCATTTCCCTCATGCTCACAATGAGCCAGGAACTCTTCTCAGCAATGAAGATGAGCAACAGCAACGAAGATGACAAAGTCCCTCGTGTCTTGAAGTTTAAAGTGGAGGAAACATTCAATGACAAATAAACACATAAATATACTATAATGCTTAGAGGTTTGTGTGCTGAAAAAAGAATGCCCAGTGCCATCCCAGCCAGCAGCACGTAGGTGATGAAGGCCATTGTGGGGATATAGAGGTCGGGGGCGTTGAGGTCTTGCCGCGGGGGCAAAGGCACATCACGACTGTACTGCACTTCCCAGTTCTGGTGTGTGTAGGGGAAGACCAGTAGCCCTAGCTTCTTGGCCACATAGGCTGTGTCCACAGCGAAAAAATACTTGAGTTTGTTCACAGACACAAAACGGTGCAGCTCCTTGTGCACCATGTCCTTCCCATGGGATGCGATGGAGCTGCCATAGGTCATAGCCATGTTGGCCATTGGGTCCCCAATCAAGTGGTTGACATTGAAGGCCACGTCGGCTCCTGGGGCGGGGTATCCCCCCGGCTGGCTGGAGTAACCACCGCTTGTGTCATCGAAGAGGGGAGGAGGATCCGGAGCTGCCCGGGCTCTGTGCTTGGAGCCGTGGGCTCCGTAGCCCGAGTGATAAGCCATGGCCCAGACGCTCGCTCTTTCCGAGGGCCCGCTGCGTCGCCTCGTGGTACGAATACTAGTGAGGCAGCTGCTTCGCTTCCTGGGCACCGACCGAGGGTTACCGAGCAGCCAGACACGTCCCCGTCCCGTCCGACGACAGCAGCATGTCCGCAGCGTCATCCTCTGCCCTTTTTTTTTTTTTTTTTTTTTTCTTTTCTTTTCTTAAAGCCTTTACTTTTCAGACATGACAGAAAGAAAGGTAAAAAGAATAAGCAGTTGTCGACTACTGGGGCTGGGTTTGGGGGCTGGCTTGGGATCCTGCTTTGGATAGAGACCTAAGTCAAGTTGATGCTATTTTTTGCACTGAGCTGAAGCTCCTCCACATTCCTAATATGCTTTCTTGTTTGGGGGTGGAAAATAGAGAGAAAGGAACAGACACAAAATGTATTTAGAATGCAGTTCCAACAGAACTGGGTGATCCATGTTCATTGAAGGTTGGTTTCTAGATGGACTGTTTAATGGTGGCACTGGTAACTCATGTGGGAAGCAAATGGAAAAGCTGATTTGGTGGAGAAGATGCTAAGTTTAGTTTGGGATATAAGTGCTTCTTTGATATTCTGATGAATATATCCATTTATCAGTTGAAATTATAGACATGGAGCTAAGGGGAGAAATCTGGACCAAAGGTATGAACACACATGCATCTTCAGCTATGAACAGTAGTTGACTCTTTGGTAGAAAAGAAAATGGTACAGAAAAAGTGTTCAAATGAGAAATGGGCCCAAACCAAATTAACATTAAATGTGTGAAGAATGAACCAGTAGAAAAGAGTGAGAAAGAATGATTTAAAATGTAAGAGGAGAAAGAGGATCGAAAAGAGTCTCTGGAAACACAGAAGAAATTTCAAGGATGTCCAAGCTGCCTGGAAATCAGGTAAGGTAAGCACTGAACAGTTAAATTAAATCATTGGGAAAATTCTGGTTGCACTAACCAGAGCAATTTCAACAGAAAGATGGGAAGAGAAGCTGGGTCAACTTTTACCCTAAGTGAGTAAGAATCTAAAAGAAAAATTAATGGAAAGGGGTGTGCCTTCGGAGTCAGAGACCTGGGTTTGAGTTCCTCTCCTATCTCTCCTCTCAGTATGTGGTTTACACAAATCACTTAATCCCTGAGGGCCTACATTCCTTCCTCAGGTGAAAAACAGAAATAAGACCATTTCCCCACCCACCCAATGTATTTTTCTGAGAGTCAGATGAGTTAGGTCGGTAAAAATACACTGTTAACTATAATTTCGTGTTCCACACGGTGAGGTATTGCTGAACTAGTAATAGAGATGGCTCTATTGCATCTATGCAATGAGTGATTTCCAGAAAAGTTACACAAATCAAATAGTAGTCAATGTTTTAAATTAGTTTGCTATTCAAAGAAACCTATGGTGAATCTTTGGGAAAGTGACAAAACTTTTTTAATGTGAACAGTCATGCTGCAATATTTTCTTTCGTTCTCTCTTTCACCCGCTTTCCAGTTCTTTTCATTCCTCCTTCCTTCCTTTCTCTATTTCTTTCTTTTTTTCTTCATTTTACCTGTATAGTTTTCTTTAGGAAATGCAGGACACAAATAAAGCAAAGACTTAGTGCCTCTTAGGAAAGAAATTGTAGTAAATTGTGAAGGGATGAGACAAAGAACATACTGAAACAGTCTTGGTAAAAGAGATAATACCTAGAATTATAAAGAGAAATAAACTGTTCTTCAGATTGTCACACCTGCCAATACCACAATTGCACAAAGGGGCAGCAGCCTTTTGAGCTGAGGGACCATTAATTGGCTAAGAAACACTCATCAGTAAGAAACAGGCATCAGTAGGGGACCTCAAACATCAACAAGGGAAAAGCATAAAGCTAGAGGAAAAAATCTGAGAAAGAAAATCAGATAATAGAAACACAAAAGGGAAAGAAAAAGAGAGAGGAAGAGTAAAGAAAAAAACAGAATGAAACTGGAGGAGGCCTTTAACTTCAGAGGTCAACTTGGATGGGAACCATGACCCTACCATCTCCCAGCTTTTTGTCCTTGAACAAATTATGTAACCATTCTGAGCTTCTTTCCCCATCTATTAATGTAGACAATTACACACACTTTATAATGTGGTTGTGAACATGAAATGAGAAAATAAGTGCCAAGGAGATGTCTGGTACACCAGAAGTATTTGCAGACAAGTAGATGTTACCTTTTTTTTTTAATTAGAGGTCTGTGTTGCCCCAGTCCGACTCTGCACACCAAACAGACCAGAATAAAAGAAGTCTTGTGAAAGCAGTTCTGCAAGCAGTGTGCCTTATACTATGGCTCTCAGGGTATTTGCCCAGCCATGAGGGCGCACTCATTCAAATATGCCTGTGTCCCTTTTCTTCTAGTCTCTTTCTCTACCTTTACTAGGAATTAGCAACCCTTTCCACTGCATCTGGTTTAGAGATTCTGAATACTGTATGCACTAAAAGCTACAGTCATAAACTGCTAAAAATTACTACATTATTTATTCAGAATCGTCAGCTTCCCTGCTTCTGATGACCCCATATTATCACACTCTGAAATTAGAAACACTGCATTTGCAATTTGACTGTGTTGGATCTGGGTTTTCACAACATGCAGTTTGCACAGTAATAATACTGATAGATCTTTCATTTTTCTACAGAAATTAATTGCCTAAACCACAATGATTTATAGTCACACTGAACATGATTATTAATTTTCCTGATGATTATACCTGTGGGCGGCAACAAATCTACTTGTGATAGACCTGGCTTTGAATTGCTGCTAAAACTAAAATGTCCATAAGGTAATAACAACTAATTTTTACCTTAATCAACTTACACTTAAAAGAATTTAATATAGGGCACTAGTGCCTTGTGGGGAAACTTGTTTGAAATATAAGGTGCTGAGTTATTTATGAGAATAATTATATATTTGTTACTCTAGTTTATACTGGGAAATCAGAATCTGAAATTAGTCTGAGATACGTTAAAAAATATAATGAACTCAGTGGAGCTGTACACACTAAAGAACTTTTGCACTAAGGTAAATATATAACCTGGCATAGCTACTCTGGTTATGAAAAAAAAGAAAGATTATTAAAACTCACTAAACCATGCTGCCTTTTTTTTCTTCCCTTGTCCTTGTAGTTCCTTAAAGTGCTGTCTTTGTTAACAAGAAAGGTAAGGCATTTGATACCTAACAGTCTTGTCCTTGCTTCCTCATTACTCACCCTAAAATTATTTTCAAAAGGCCTTCTCTTGTATTCCAATGAGTACAGGTCCCTATCAATGGCTCGTGATGAAGGGGAAAACGTTGGATTGGGGAAGTCGAACCCAGATCATGTAGTCTTGTGTCTTACAAGCACTCCTTGTTCATTTCATGGTGCTGGGGAAGTTCATTCATTTCTGTAGGTTAGTTTCTCTCTACTGGAATACAAGTTACAAGAAAGAGAAGGCTCTGATTATTGGTTGATATGCGTACCTTATATAATTCTGTATGTTCATATCCGGAAATATTTAAGGCTTTTCCCCTGATTGGTGGCATTATGCAGTTATGCAAATAATCTGTTATATCTAGGCACATTATGCCGTTATGTAAATTATCTATTTCATTTGTATTTCCCACAGAGTAATGGGGTAGGGAAGAAATGCTCTCCTGCATTTCCCCTGGTTTTTAATGAGTTGTTCAGACATATTCAGCTGGTGATCAGTCTTGGGATCTCTGGGGCCCGGTGTGAGTTAGCCTTTCTGTCCCATCACCACGACCTGTCTCTAACTTTCCTATTCAATTCAGCAAATATTTACTGAGTGTTTATTGTATACCAGGTGTTTGTGCAGGTGGGGATGATCCAAAGGGGCTCAGGTCTTGCTCAGGTAGACTCTGGGAGGGGTGTTATTTGCCTTGCGATCTTCCCTCTCTGACCACCTGGACACATGATGAAGGTCAGTTTAACTCTATCCATTTTTAGAACTTCTTAGCCATACTAGAAAAGATTTTTAAAATTCAGGAAAAAACATTTAAATATAAAAAGGGAATAATTTAGAAGGGCTAATTGCATCTTATGCAATGAAATATACTGAGTAAGCTAAATAATTTAAATATAGATATGGCCATAGACAACAGGCTACAATTAAGATACAACTCTAACTGCAAGGCAGACCTGGGATGAGCTAAAGTTCCTTTGCATTTGGAAGCTGAGTTATCTACTGTCATTTACTTCCGGTCTCTTGCAATATCACACATGCTAGTCTACAATCCACAGGAATTTAGATCAGATCGATCATTTCCTTTTATCAAGACTGATATGCTAATTGTAGAGAATTCTCAGCCTCTCTATCAGCATCTGTTCAACATGCATTGATTTATTTAACAAATACTTAAGCACCTCTGGCCTCAGGGTGCCAGCCCTCATGGAGTCTGGTGGAGGAGAAATTAAGCCAAGAACAGAGGTGCTAACTCTGCTAGGAGCTAGGAAAGAGAGGCACTTGGGCTAGAAAATGTCCTGTCAGGGAAGTCAGGAAAAGTTCAGACCTTCAGGTCCTGAGTCTTTTTCAACCATGTTTACCTGAAATCATATGTTTTGATTAGCTACCGCACCTATCTTTGCAAAAACTGGCATATTTCTCAGGACAGACAATCTATAAAATCAACTGATTTCTTCCCTCTGTGATAAGTTGTCGAGAATGGGATTTTTTGTTTAATTCCTCTGGATTTGGGTGGGAGTAGAGCAATTTCTGGTCCGAGTACTCCACCAAAAGTCTTTCCCCAGTTCTTAAAAAAACAAACAACCAAACAAACAAAAACTCTGCAGTTTCTTTCTGTTCATATTATTGTTGTCTAACCATTTCATAATCACTTATACGTCTGTTGAATCAGCAGTAAGTACCTGAGCTGAGCTGATGATACTATTTAACTCCTAAGTGGAGAATCTTGCTGAGGAAGATGGAAAGAAAGAAAAAATAATTCTTAAAACTCTTGAGTGTACACATTCTCAGTAGAATATGTGGTTATTAACTGCTTCTGATTATAATTCAATTCAATAACATTTATGATGTATGGAAATTGTATTATTGTTCCCAGTTATTCACCCCTCTTTCCCTGTAAAAATATTCTAGGTCCAATCTATTACTATGTGACTTACCTTCCTTGCAAGAGTAATCTCTGCCCACCTAGTATCAGCTTGGTCATGTGGCTAGCTTTGGCCAATGAGATAAGAGCAAATTTCAGGTATACCTGTTCTGAGTAAAAGCTTTAAGGATCTTTACATGTGTTTTCTTCATCTATCTCTTATTCTTTTCCCTCTGATCAAAGGATGACATATCCCAGAGGAGGCCTGCTACATCTGGTTCAGGATTCTGAAATGAAAAAGTCATATGGAACACAACCAAGTGAGAATCAAGCCTGTGTGGTGATAGCCTTCCATAGTGAAAGCTGACTCATATATTAAATACCACATGTGTGAACCAAAAGGACTATGGTTCCAGCCCTGGAGGCGCTAGTTCTTATGTAGTGGTTTATAAACCCTGAGAGGTGTTGGAGGCCACAGTGAGTTTGAGTCATTAAAGTAAACTTCATTCATACACACACACACACACACACACACACACACACACACACACACAAACATACCTTCTAGGTTCTCTGTAGGATATGAAGATACAACTCCTTTCTCCCTAATGCAAAATGCAAATTTTAAAAAGAGTCAGTATGATAGACCTAAATTTAGAAAAACAAGACAAAAGAGTATCTCATAATTCCCTTTTGATTTATCAATCTCTGTACCCCTGCTACTTCTTTATTTTAATTCTAAAACTTAGCAATTAGGATTAGTAGCTTCTTGATTGTCCTCATTCTCATACCCAAATAAAAAGAGCAATTTGCTCAATTCCTCTGCAGATGCTTTGAGTGGGGCCTGATTTCAACCCCCATGGCTGATATCGAGTATTCCCAATGTCCATTCTTTGGATCTGAGCTAACTTCACAACTCTAACAAATAGTTGCCTTTGATACGTGCCTACGATGTCTTAAAGCTAGAAGGCCATCAGCAGCCCAAACAGAAAACCTACAAATTCCCAGAGCACAACATTCTGTGAATATAAGTACATTTGGTGAATTTACAGTAGCTGGTAGATTCTAATAGCACTCTTCAATACTTATCATTTGGGATAAATGACATATTTACAAACAAAGTGCTCCTGGAAGAAATGCAGTGTCATGATCCAGTATCCAGGCACTTATAGAAAGGTCTGATCAATCCAATTCTAAGTGTGTTCTAATATTGCAGGATATACTTGTGTCTGAGAGATTATTTTCATGAATTGTCTCCTTATACTTTTCTTGTGTTCTTACTATTTCAGAGAAAAAACACAAGTTATACTTGTAGTATTTCCATGTTAATCTCTACAATAGAGTACATTTTAAGGGAAAGAAACAGAGAAAGAGGAAGTAGAGATAAACTGATAGAAAGGAGGCCAAAATAAAAGGAGAAAGAGTCAGGGAGGGAAGGAAGGAAGGGGCAGCTGACGAAAGAGGTAGAAAGGAAGAGGCATAACTGAAGAATAAAGAAAGTGAAAAGGAGAGATGTGACTTGAGGTAGTAGAAGCTGGGAGAAAGGGAAGAATGTGAGAAGTGAGGAGAAAGGGTAGAGACAAAAAGTGGTGCTTTGAAGACAGTGTAAATACAGAGAAAAAACTAAAGGTAATAGCTAAGAAAAGATGAAAACTGAGCATCTTATTTATTTATTTATTTTTTAAAACATCTTTATTGGAGTATAATTGCTTTACAATGGTGTGTTAGTTTCTGCTTTATAACAAAGTGAATCAGTTATACATATACATATGTCCCCACATCTCTTCCCTCTTGCATCTCCCTCCCTCCCACCCTCCCTATACCACCCCTCTAGGTGGTCACAAAGCACTGAGCTGATCTCCCTGTGCTATGCGGCTGCTTCCCACTAGCTATCTATTTTACGTTTGGTAGTGTATATATGTCCATGCCACTCTCTCACTTTGTCCCAGCTTACCCTTCCCCCTCCTCATATCCTCAAGTCCATTCTCGAGTAGGTCTGTGTCTTTATTCCCGCCTTGCCCCTAGGTTCTTCATGACCATTTTTTTTTTTTAGATTCCATATATATGTGTTAGCATATGGTATTTGAAAACTGAGCATTTTAAAATGAGAAAATAATCATTTTAAAGCTTATTATAAAATGAGAACAAGGGGAAATGTTTAAGGATTTAGGGATCTAGAGGAATATGGTGACACAGGGGACAAAATGGAAGTAAGGGTAAGAAGAGACAGTGTTTAAAATAGTCACCTGTTACCCACTAGAGGAAATGGTACAGAAAGAAAAGTTAGAAATGAGAAACTAGAAAAGCATTGATTTTTTTTGTTTACTATTATAATTACATTTTGTCTTTTTAACTTTTTATTATTGTAAATGGATAGTGCCAACAATACCAGTATTGCATACTGTGCATCATTCTCTAGGTTATATTACATATATAAATCTGGAACAGTATTGGATGAAAATGCAACCAAAAGGGAAAGCACACATAAAAGTCAAAGATAAACTATAACTTTACAATATGCACAAAAAAGTCATCTGTTCCAAATTATATACCCTTAGCTTCCTAATGCCAACTTTAAATTATGTTTGCCTTTCTCATGCACTTTCAAACTTGTTAGGCAGAATCACAAACTAATATTCGTTTTGGTATTTATTTGGAGGAGAATCATCTCTCATTGCAGTTAAGTCAGTGAAGGTGGTAGAATCATACACCTTCTCACTTTGACAGTTGGCAATGACCCATCCCACACACAGACTAGTTCCTTCTGACATCTCCATGTGGACTTTCCCCTACATCATCTGAAGAGGGGCTCTTCTTCTCCACACATATTTCCTTTTGTAGGTTTTTCACACTCTCGTCTCAGGGAATTAAGTTCTTTCCTTTGGGAATAAATTTTATTTTAGCTGAGAAAAGGATTGAGGCATCAGTACCCTTCATGTAAGAAAGAAAAATAAAAGATTCTCTTGCAGTATTTATGCTTGGTCTTTGCCTGGCCAGGCTGAAGTTTGCTGTCTTCGAAAGTAGGAAGTCTTTTGCAGAATAAGCTGCTTGCCAGATTTAGCCTGGGCCTCATGGGCCTGAGATTTACTGTTTTTAATCTTTTTTTCTGATGGGCATTCTAAATACCTGTTTCATGCAATGTTTAATTTCAGCACAGCAGGTATTAGTGTATCCAAAAATGGGAATAAGCCACCTGTTTCCTTGTATGATGAAATGCCTAAAATACAGCTAGGTTTTTACAGCATCTAGTCTTTTATCCCCTTAACAGCCAGTGCTTATTCCTTTAAAAATGATACTTTCGATGGATTCCTCTGACCTTTTCTAAGATAATCATCCATAGCCCATCTTCCCCACTAAGAATGTGAAACTCCACATCTGTATTCATCTGGACAGGTTTTGAACTGAGACTCACACACAGGAGAAAGGTTTAGGGTTGCTTCCCTTTAACAAGATGGCAGCCCTAGGACATCAAAGAAAAGAAATCTCTCTAAATTTTTCTGGGCAGATGTTTAGAAATTATCTTCAAGAGAAATTATCTTCAAAATTGTCAGCAACTCCATTAACAATACCTTTGTTAAAGCTTACGTAATCTAAAGAAATGTTCAATCCTTAGTGCTCAGTGAAGAATTCACCTCGATGGGATATGACTTGTGAAGCTAATACAACAATGGTAGACTAATAGGCTCAGTACAATATTTAAAAGAGAAGGCAATTGCCTCTTTTATTTCTTTTTTTTTTGTTTACTTTTATTTATTGCCTCTTTAATTGCTCCAGGAAGGCAGGCCAAAAGAATTGACCATGCAGTTATATAAACTTACCAAACATGCACACACACACACACACACACACACACACACACACACACACACACACACACACACACACACACTGCAAAGGAGAGGGAAAAAAACAGACATTTTCATATAGGAAAAGAGTAAGTCATCCATGCATTCAAGAGTGAGAGGGTTCCTTACGTTAACAGAAAAACTATATCAGTCAACAAGTACTTATTAGGTGTGTGTACCTAACTGGCCCAGTGTGAAACACTTTCCACATGAGATATGTAATTCTCTATGATGAAAGCTCTTCAGTGTCCCTTCTCCAAGACTTACCCATTTCTTTTTCCCCCAGGGTCCCCTCCTACCACTTCCCCTTAGTCCCTTTCAGAAATAAATACAGAGATAAAATTAAAATTTTATAAAAGATTCTTTAAAGGGGAAAGCATAGAATTAAGTGGGCTCAGCAAATCTCAGGAAGTAAAGAGAAGAAATTATTAAGAATAAAGAGCTCAGATAAAATGTCTTGTCCCCTTCAATCTGTTCTCCAGATTGCAGCTAGGAGGATGACTCCACAGATTAAAGCTGATAATAATACTGATAAATCAAATTTGATAATGATATTGATAATGTTCATCAGAGCTGCCACTCATTGAGTACTTTACACATGCCAGGCATCATAGTATATACTTTCTGTACTTGACTTTCTCTCATCATATCAGTCCCCTGTTAAAATGGCTTTCCTTTGCCCTCAGGATAAAGTTCAAACTTTAATAGCAGAATAGAGAAGACCTTGTTAAATCTCACCTCTCTTTTTAACCTTTTCAGTCTCATTTCCTACTACTTATGTTCCATACACCACTCTTCAAGCAATTCTTTCAGTTCTTCTAATTACCTTGATCTCTCTCACTTTAGGACCAGTCTTACTTAGTTTGAAGGCCTCAACTCCCATATCACTTCCTCCAGGGAGCTTTTTCTGACCTTATGCATTCTGGAGAGCTGTCTCTTCCCGTGCACAGAGCACCTGTGTTCACTGTCATTAATGCACTTATTTGGATGTATTATCATTTCCTGCATCCATATTCTCCATTAGACCATAAATTCCATATGGACAGAGAGACTGAATGCCAGACTTACAGATTGTTTCCATTAAATATATATAGAATTAATGAATGAATAAGTAAATTCCCATCCTGTGTGTCGCTTAAAGGGAGAGGAAGCAGAAGTGACTCTCCCTGTCTAAAATGTAAGCCTACCTTCCCCCAGATGGGAGTATAGAATTCAATGTCTCTTGTATTCGTGTCATATGAAGTCTGTTCATACCCAAAGAACCGTGGGATATTTTCCCTGTAGTCTAGCACAGTGTTCTGTGAAATGGGTTATGTACGATGATAATTTGTTATGCAGCAAAAGAATATCGTGATGTTCATTTATATTTATATAAAAATAAGTTTTATAAGTATTTGCTCTTTTAATCAACTTTCATGCCCATCCCAGTGTGTATGTACATTGGGCAGTCTTGACTGGAGTGCCAACCACTAGATTTTGAGGAGAGGGAATGAGAGCACACACAACATGCCATTACTGAGGGTTACACCACGTACTGATAAAATGGATTTATGTAGTCTGTCATCCAACTTTAGTTACATTAACCTCACAAAGTGGACACCTTATGTCTTTAAATTGCTGCAAAACTACAGCTTGAAATGAATGCAGATTAAAAAACTACAGATCAAAGATGAACACAATAATGTAAGCACAAGCTGACGTCTACTCTTCCTAGCTTGAGCTCTTCAACAGCCACGTTACTAACTAAAAGAAGGGCAATATAATTTTATATGGTAACAAGTCAACCAAATATAATCAAAATATGTTTTAAAGCAGCTACATTCATTGTCATAAATGATAAATTTTGCCCTGGGCATTATGTTTTAGATGTTAACTGATGATAGTGGCACATGTATATAATTTATAAACAAACATGTATAGATGTGTGCTCAAGGGATTTTTTTATTGAGGAGTGTTCAATCGAAAGACCTTGTAGAACATTGGGCCAGGAAGGAGCAAGTCCCTTCCTTCTTGCCCATTCCACTTTCCACCCTGTCTCTCTTTGTCCTCTCAAAGCCTGAAGCCTGGTACTTCTTTAAAGGCCACTTTATTGTCCATCCAGTCCTGTGATGCCTGCCCACTTCTCATCCGGGCCAACCCTCTGCTGTTGTAGAAGTAAAGCCACTGAATCAATGGTAAGCTGTGGCTTTTAAGTCAAAACTATAAGGCACTGGAGAAATATCTCCATTGAATATTCTCTTAGTATCTTTGACAGTGCAAAGGAGACACTAGCAACTCCAGAAGACAATGAAATATAAGCCATAGTCCCTGCCTCAAGGAACTGGTTAAAAGAGTACAAATTAGTGAATAGTTAGAAAAGACGGACCTGTGTCACTAGTGTCCAATTCTTCCTTCTTTCTCCTGATCTCAAGACCAGTAAGCAGGCTTCCTTCCATGATCCCATGTCTGGAAGTAAGTGTGGGCCCACGAACAGAGCCTCCTTATTTTCCACTCTGATATTCACTAGTGTCATTGCAAAGGCTTTCACCTCATCACACAAAATGTGTTATAAAATTTCACGAAGGCCAAAACGATCAATAAATAGTGATTTATTGGATCTGGATTGAAACTGTAGGACCTATCAATATACAAGGTTTTGATAACTTTACTGGAAATTCCAGAAATAGAACAGTTGTCTTGAAGAATGCAGGTGATCACTGAGGGTTGCCCTAGAGGAGATTTTTAAGATCCCTGCTTAAAATTTGACATATTAATGATCTACTATTCAACCCAATATTTCTTGCTATGAAACTGTTTATAGGAATTCACTCACCATTGTCCTTGTTAGTTGGAAATGAATGCTTATCGATCCCAGTATTGATCTACTGCTTTAGATAAAAACAGTACTTTTCAAAGTACACTCAAAAGAGTTTAAGGACTAAAGTAAAAATGTAACTTATGCTGGTTACTAGGTGATTGATCACAACTGATTTTGCTACCATAGAACATAACTTACTGTGACACTGCTTATCTGGGCTCCAGAGTCGGCCCTCATTGAACTGTGCATTATGTATGAATGATTGATGTGGGTTTGAATATTTTGTTCGATTCACCTTTCAATCCATTTTATGTAGCTGACATACAGAAAAGATGAGTCCTATTGAAAAATTCTCCAGGATGAATGTAACAATTATGAATTTAAGTGATCTCTGGTGATTTTGTTCACCTGATCAAGCTAATTCCTGCTTTGTTTAGAATCAGAAACCAAAGTCAAGCCTGGCTCATTTGGGCAGTATTTTTCCAAAGGAAATATCTTTTTTGTCTGTGTCAGAAATTTTAAAAATAAAAACTGGCTGAAACCCTACGAAGTTCAGAGAAAAAGAGAGCAGTCAGGTATACGTGCGTAGAGAGAAACAGCAAAAGATGTGTCTCTTGGTAGCTGTAACATTTGACCTTTATATCCTGACCCACCTTAATTCAACCTATTTATACATATCATTGTAACTAACTGAAATATATATTTTTAACATTTGCAAGGGATTAGATTAAAGCCCATACAAATGGCAGTGGACATACAGTGATATAATGCCTTCTCCATCAGATTATGGGCTGTGAATTCATGATCTCTTTGTCCACATAAGAACAGGGTTTGACGATGTAAAATGACAGCTGTTTTCATCCAGCTTTTCTTCCCAGTCAGTCTATTTCACACAACAGTCCATCATTAGAGATCATTACTGTATTACTATTGTTAACAAGGAAGAATAAAGCCTATGCCTTCGTCTCTCTTAGATATAATAAGTCTTAGGGAACAAGAGTACCCTAAAGGCCCTTCGCTTCTAAAAATGATTAAACTTCATTCAAATCACAGCCTGTAACCCACTTCTGGGCATAGTATCAAAGTCAGCTCCATAGGTGTGATCTAAGGCAGGGTACTATTCCTGCCTCAGGTTTTGCACAAGAGTAGTTTGCATGCATTATCCTCAAAGAACAGATTGCCTTTTACCAAAATCCTATGCATTTTGGCACTTGGTGAGTGTCTTAGATGGCATTAACTGTAAAACATTTCTTTTTACATAATTATGGCTTTGTTTTGAGTGTGTGCTAAGATGGTTGTAAAAGTTTTAAATGTGAAGCGCTTGGGGAACCGGAGAAAAATCTTTGAGCAAAAATGAAAGCCTGTTGTTAACAATTGAAGTTCAACATTTTCCTGACAGTCTTTCAAAACTTAAGGAAAAAAAGAAAAACTCTACATTATTATTTTAATAATTGTTCCCCAAATTACACCATTATCAGAAATGTATAGAAAATACAAGTTGTGATGATTGCAAAACACCTGGAGAATTAGAGCTATTGTTTTCTGGGTAAATTTATGTAGCAATAAGACCACCTTTGTCAATAACTGATAAAAATAAATGCAGAGAGGCCTGGTGTTCGTTCTAATAATGAGAAATCCTTCTCGGTGCTCAGGAAAGGTCTTTGCCTCAGGCGTTTACTCAGATGCCTGAATCCACCAACCTCGCCATGAATGTGTTAATTGACATGCTTGTATAAATTTTAGTCAAGCCATAATATTTTTGCATGGCAACTATTAAAAACATTTTTTCTCTTAATTTCACCAGGGAAGCTGAGACTCTGAATTTTTCCCCCTTGCAGGAGGGAATAATTTAGAATTTCTTCCATCCCTGTCAGAAGTTGAACAGACGAACAAAACAGATTCTTCAGAGACAATTTTACACAGAGTTACATCCATCCAATTCAATTATAAATTAAATTGACTAACGAACCATAGCTCATTATGGGAATCAATTACTCAGAACTGTCTTTGGACCAAAAATGTGGAAAATAAAAAATAATGGTCATACTTCAATATACCAGATTGTCAACGTTTGAAAGCTCTGTTTTTCTCTAGCTTGGCATAGTTCAACGCCAAAAAGAAATGATAATCATTTGTTTTACAGCTCCTAGAGATGTTCCCATTTTACGAAGACTAGTTAATTCTTGAGTTTTGATCTCTTTGGGACGAGTACCTCAGGCTTTTCTGAGATGACAGGCCAACAACCCTGGAGTCATGTAATCGCATGGGGATCTTTCAGATCAACTTATGCAAATGTGTTATTAAAAGGAGTCTCGTTTTAGCCTCTAGTGCCACCCAAGCAATAAGAGTCAAAAATCTTGGGAGGTCATGTTAAAAGCATTTTATTAATAAAACGATTCCAGTAACAGGATGGAGGTGGGGGCATCACCCTCTGGAGCATTTTCGGTCCAATTGTTTGGTAAAAGGAAATCCATGGAGAGTCCAATGGCTGCCTTATTTACCGAGCGGTAGGTCCTGATAAAGGAACGGTATTGGAACAATAAGACTCTCCAAAATCTTTCTCCTTTTGTAGTCCACGGCCCAGAAATTTTCCATCTGTTACAGTGAATTAAAAAACTGTTCTGCTTTGAATGTGTGTAGGTAAGGGTGGGATGCATGAGCACATACATGTATCAACATTGGGGATGTGTGATAACACAGTGCAGTAGTCTGTTGCCCACATAACGTATCACAGTAAGGTGGTCAAAGAACAGCGCTAAGACTTTTTTATGAACTGAACTCCTAAAGATACCTTTTTTTTTTTCTCATGTACTTCTCATTCACCCACACTTGAAGGGTAGCAAGAATAGATATTTCGAATTCAAGTGTTTACCTAAAGAACTAAGATCTCTAAAAAAAAAAAAAAAAAACCCACTTCTTTGTGTATTTTTCTCATCCAAGAAAGCCAAAAGGAAATTGTTCACCCAGGAAAAGCAGTACCATACATGAAACAAGTTAATCCTTATAAATATATAATTCAGCATCATTTTGCTTAGAACCTCATATTTTTAAAACATCCACTTCTCAAAATGGATAGATTCTGAGCTTGTTTCACCAGAACATTATTTTTTAAAAAACATCAGACATAGGAGAGAAGTGGCTGGAAATTTCCAAATGTGTGTTTTGACTGATACAGTGAGGAGGGGGAGAACGCCTTCCTTATTTGTTTACTTTTTTACCATTAGAACAAGGGGGAAGAATAGTTGCATTTCCCATTATGTTCAACAGAAAGGGAAGAACGACAAATGGACACATAATTAGAAATATAAGCACTTAATGAAAGGTCCCTTGAAAAATCATTTCAATAAATGGGGCCATAGTTCAGGAATTCATGTTCAGGGTTCATAACTCAGAGTACAGAGATTACATAATGTGTTTTGGACTGAATCATTTAAAAGGGAGGTTGGTTGATTTTTGCATAAACACAGCTCAACTCATTGTTTCAATGGCTTTCTCGTTTGTGAACAGCTCAAACCCTGGGGTCAGCTTTGGATTCAAATCCTGACTCTGTCCCTTACTGTCTGGGAGACAATGAGCAAGTCCACCTCTCTACACCTCAGTTTCCTGAGCCCTAAAACTGGAATAATAATAATACTCATTTCCTAATGTTGCCAGAAGAATCAAATAAGGTAATGCACTCAAAGTACTTAACATGATGCCTGGCACACATACGTGTTAGCTGTTATTCCTGTTATGGTTGTTCTTCTTATTTTATAATTTCAGAATAGGCAACAGTACAATTCCAAACCCAAAGGGAAGAATCTCTTTATACCCTATTCTCAGGCACTTTGTTAAAACTGGACCATGTCCTGTTTCTCAAATCGCCTGCCAATGTAGGCCTTGAGTAGTTTGTAAGGCTGCTTACAAACGCTGGAATGGTACCCAGGCTCTGCAGCTGGGCATCCCGGGGACTCCTGTGGAGCACGAGGTGCAGCTGTCTTTCTTCAGTCGCCTCATCCTGCTGGTGGCTCCACCACTTCCCAGTTCTTGGCCACATCCCCAAACCAATCCATGGTCAAGGGCCACCCCTCAAACAGGAGGCCATCACAGAAGATCACTGCTATCTAAATGAAAGCTGCCCTGCAGTCTATACACACTCAGGACTGGGAAATCAGATGGCATTCCTGATCATCTGTCAGAATTTTGAAGGAATGCTTCTTAAAGGCCCCAAGCATGATGGAACAGTATATTGCATGAATGCCTTGTTCTTGAGACCACGTGCAACTGAATATTAGTGTTATCAGAAGTAAATACCTTTCTCTTTACTCCTTCATGTAATGATAGGCCAAGAATCTAAGTCTGAGAAGCTGAAATCAGACTTGCACTATATCGCAGGAGTTCTTGGCAAAGCCTTCTGCTGTTTTAATTTTAGCCAATTAGAAGAGCCAGTCTTCTTTTCGTTCAGAAGTGTATTAAAAGATATCACATTCAAAGGCTGGACATGCCCACAATTAATTACTGGTGTCCAGCTAAAGGTCTATCATTAGCTATTGCCATGACAACCTTTAGAAGGCCTTGGCCCACCTGTTGCAAGATAGAAACAGCATTAGGCAGTTGGTTCCTGTGCTTGGCCTCCCTCTGGCCTATGGGGAATTCGTACTAATTAGAATTAGTTGTCCTTCTGTAGTCCAGCTCCTGACACAAATTGCATTCTGTAGCTTTTTGTTCCACTTGAGTTCACAGACAAAATAGCCCATGCCATGTTTGAAATGAAGCAAGGCAATATAAAAGGATTTTATGTAATTGGCTAATATACTTTAACATTTTAACTAATATCTTCAGTGTTGGTTTCTTGGAAGGGAGCTTGTTTACTTTCTTCTTTTACTCAAGAGTTGTTTATGATCATACAGCATGTAATTTTAATATGGCTTGTTCCGGTGTCATTAACCCATTGTCAGGCTCAACTGCATGTAGAACAAAACAAGTGACCTTTAAAAATGATAGTTTGAAATGGCCCCATGGTGATGGTGAAGAGAAGTACAAACAGCAAAGAAAACGAAAGGACCCTTTCTCACGTCTCACTAAAGAGAAACTTGATTGAAAACAAGAGCCCATAGAGGAAGAGCCATAATGAAACAGAAAAGCCAGGAAATGAAAGAAATTATTAGGATGTTAGCATGTGCAGCTTTGCCAGAAAGACTGGGCCACAGGCTCTGTGAGATCCAACAAGACGCAGCCACAGGACCCACTGAGGGAGACTTGAGAAGAGAAACACTGGTTAATGTTGCCCAGGAAAGACTAACTTTTAGCATATCAGGATTTTAGGAGTGAAGTGAGGAGATGTCACAAGTGTTGTATCTTATGCTGCATCTTCCTATGCAGGAGAAGAGGAGAGCATTGGCCATGGAACAGTGTCACCTAAGAAGTAAAGTCTACATGGTCTTTCTAATCACACTGTGGAATCATTTTAGTTATTTTTAGAAATAGTAAAACTCCAAAACACAAAGTAAAATTGATGGCCTAGGAATTCTGGTTAGATTTTTCACGGGGCTGAGGGAGCCTGGAAGCCTCAGTTTGCCCACCCTTTTTTAGTCAAGAACCAGAAATAAGACTTGATTCTGTGCTTTACCTTTCCTGTCCAGGTACCTAAGTTTCCAAGAACTCATGAGACAAATGATCTCATGCTTATTATTGACTTTCTCTCTATATAAGAGGTTTTCTAAGCAAAGTATCTTAACCTTCCCACAAACAAGGAAGATAAAGTTTTATTTTTCTTTTAAAAAGACCCAGTGAGAGTTAAGAGAGTGTTCCTTTCACAGTAGATGTGTTTTTAGGAAGACGGTTGCAAAACCACCATTCGCTTGTTCATGAAAGGAACTGTAAGTAGTTTTAAAATAAAATCTAGGGCTTCCCTGGTGGCGCAGTGGTTGAGAGTCTGCCTGCCAGTGCAGGGGTCACAGGTTCGAGCCCTGGTCTGGGAGGGTCCCACATGCCGCGGGGCGGCTGGGCCCGTGAGCCACAATTGCTGAGCCTGCGAGTCTGGAGCCTGTGCTCCGCAACAAGAGAGGTCGCGATGGTGAGGGACCCGCGCACCGCGATGAAGAGTGGCCCCCACTTGCCACAACTAGAGAAAGCCCTCGCACAGAAATGAAGACCCAACACAGCCATAAATAAATAAATAGATAATAATAATAATTTTTTAAAAAGTACCATGTCAGCATTAAAAAATAACATTAAAAGAAATAAATAAATAAAATAAAATAAAATAAAATCTATACACACCCCAAATTCATTCTCCAAGCTACCATATCAGCCTCATATTGTTCAGAATGGGACCGAGGCCAAGAACAAACATCTCTCTTCCTTTCCCTGACTTTGAATCTGAATTCTGAAATGATAAGAGGTACTTTAAAATTCTTAAAATAGATGGATTTAGGAATGTCTGAGCCAAGGTAGCGCCTAGTTACTCATAGATAAGCCAGCACTGCCTTCGTGAGTGCATTAAATGGAAAATGTATAAAATGTGCAAAATGTGCAAGAAACATCACTAAAAAGTCCAAGGAAATTTTAAAGTCTCAATTTAACTGAGAAAATTACCTATCTTTTCAATCTTTTCTGTTCTAAAATACTGCAAAACTACTTGAGAACAAGAAAGCCGTCCATTTGAAAACAAAAACCTTCCAAATGAAAGTGCCAAGGTGTTTATCAAAGAACAGGACTCTCCACATTTTCTGTGTTGGGAAATTTTGTTTATTTATTAGTTTGTAAAACTCTCCTTTTCCTTGAGCCACTAGGGAGAGAGCAAAAACAAATTTTTCACTACACATCCATAACAGATAACATCAGTAATAATGACATAAATGAAAGGGAACCACAAAACATGTGGTTTGTAACCCACATCACAGCCCCAGTTGAGCAGGCCAGATGAGTTAATTGACTTGCCAGCACAAACAGGGTGAACAATACACAGAAGTGTCTCCACTGGCTTGCTAGAATATAACATGGGCAACCCTGAAAGATATTTCAGTTGATCTGAATGCTTTTGTGGGTAGTTACTCATTAAGGACAGAGGTTCCATGGGGAAGATGCAGAATTGGTCCCTCTCTAATAGGAATCAACTCACATTTATATCAAGATTTATCCTGGAGTCACCTTTTCCAGTAGGGCTTTTCTCCTCCTCCTTACCCCACTCCTAAATTTAGATGAGGTACGCCTTCTTTGTCCTCCTGTGACAAAATGTGCCTGTCTCTAGCTTCACTCTTCACCTTTTTCTGGCATTCTCTCCAGTCTATATATTTCCAAACCAAAGTAGCTTCATTTTTCCATGAATACCAAGTAAGACACAGAAGTCAGGTTTACTCAAAGGGACCCAATATAAGAGCTGAAAAAATGTCCCTACCAATGTTTTGTATTCTTCTGATTATACACCTGCTTCCTGTACCAGTCTATGAGCATTGGAAGGCAAAATGTGGGCCCCCTAATACCTACTATCATGCCTGGGGCATAGTAGATGCCTAATAACTGTTTGATGAATGAATGCATGACTTGAATGAATTTCATTTTATGTGATGACCATGGTGAAATAGTAGTAAAGTTTGACATTTATCTTTACTCCACCTGCTTCACAAGTTGGGTTGAACAAGGTCATTTTAGAGGATTAACATTTTAGTAAAGAATGGGGGTGCTTTGGGAAAATGCTGCCAGCAGCCAACTCTTTGCAGAAGTTCTGCCTAACCAGACATAAAGTGTTTAAATTAGCAAATAATATGTCCCCTTTGGTCCTGACACAGTTCATCACTCTTTCTCCTACCCAAGGTCTTTTGGCTTCTGAAGAAACTGTAAGAGGGAGATGAAGGACGATTTGTAAAGCCCAAGAGAGGAACAGTGCTAAAGCCAGAGAGCTCTGAGGTCTCAGTAGCGGCTGATGGAGACTTGCCGGGACAACTGACCAACAGCCTTTATTCCTCAGCTTAATTGTTCATGGCGATCTGAAAATTTTTGCCACTTCCTGAAGAGTAGATCTCAACTGTGATGTAACATTGGGGAAAACGTAGGCCTAAAGCTAAAAGTCACATTTAAGGTAACTCTGGGCTGACAACTCCTGAGCCAATCACAATAACCTCTTAATTTTTGCTTATAACATTCTAGGGTTCTGAAATACTCTTAGAGTGAAAACGAAAGGAAAGATGAGGCTCCTTGTGATTGATAGGTACTTCCAAGGCCTGGTGTCTCTCCACATAGTTAATCTTGTTGATATGACCTTTCTTCACATTTCTTTATTTTAAGTCACCAAGGCATTTCTCTGAAAAAATAATCTGTTGCAAAAGGCCCCAAAGCTAGTATAAAGGAGAGAATAAAATCATTTATCAAAATTGTATGAATTTGTAATTCATAATAGGCAAGAGGCAATTTAAGGAGATGGTTTTCTACCACTGACACTGTTGTCAAAATAAATGTGGGGAAGATAGTTATAGTAATTAACAAAAGAGTTAATTTTACTTTGTCATGAGATAAGGCTCAGTTTGATTTCTGATTAAGAGAAGATCCATACCAAAGCTTTTTCTTCATTGCCGTCGATTATTATAAATTTAGACTAGGGATGCGTATCAGTTTCTCAACTATTGACTTTCATTGGAAAAACACTCCATCAACACCCAAATGCTTTAACCACAGCCCTCAGTTCTTTTCTCCTATCTCCAATCCATGATTCCTTCACCTACTCAGCAAAGAAGGTTGACATTATATTCTACTTAAGCCAAACACAAAAATGTTAGGTCCCAGAATATATTTTTCAGATGAAGGTGTTAGCTTTCTTGCTGGAAAGTAATGTTCTTTAAAGAGCCCCTGAGTCTGTTTGAATATGGTCATCCAAGAATCACATGATCCAGCAGCAAGTGAAATTCCTCTAGCACACAAACCACAGGAGTGATCATATCCTCCAAGTCAGAGTTTAATAATAATCATGCAGTCGGCTGAGGAATTGGTGTTTTGTAAGACTAATAAGCTTCAAGCTGCAGGGGCATGCATGAACACACATCTTTCTGTTGGGGAACTCTTGGCATCCATTTAGCCTGCAGTGAGGGTCCAAAAACATTATAAATGGGGCAGAAGAAAATATACATACTGCATTTCTTTAGTAGTTGAAGCAATTAGATAACCTCATTCTTAGATGCTTATAGCATTCCTCATTAAGTTTGACTACGTTTATGAACATTTTGTGCCTGACTACATTTATGAACATTTTGTGCCAACTTTACCTTTAAAAAGAAAAAAGAAAATAAATGAAAGACTTTAGTTATCAAAGCTTGGTTGGGAGGTGAGAAATGTGCCACAGATGTGGAGGCCCAAGGTTCTCTTCTGGTACCATATCAAAATAGCCTGTGATTGAATCTGCACTTGGGAAGAGGCTAGGTGACCTTGAGAAAGTTATACCACTTCTCTTGGCTCAGTTTCCTTGTCAAGAATTGTGGGTGGGTAAGATGACCACTAGGTCAATTTCCAGCTCTGACATTTAGTAAGCCAGGCCAAGATTAGCAATGGCTAGCTTTAGAAAGATAAAGAACTGACTGTTTCTCCCCAAACAAAATGCTAAGCTCTCTAGACAAAAGCATACACAGTCTTTGTTTTTGTTGTTTAGGTAGAAGGAGAAGAAAATTAAAAGAAAATAATGCCACTGTATCAGTTAGCTTTTGCTGTATAACGAATCACATCAAAACTCAGTGGCTTCAAACAAAAATATTTATTGTTTTTCATGAGTTTATGAATCAGCTGAAAGTTGGCTGGTCTGGGTCAGACTCAGCTCACCTTAGCAGGGCATATTCATCTGTTTGTATTCAGCTGGGGAGTTGTCTGAGGGCTGTTGGTGTAGGATAGCCTTCCTCACATGGGAGGAAGACATCCCTTCCTCACAGGGAGACGAAGGGGTGGTTGAGCCATGAATCTCTCAGCATCCAGCAGGCCAGGCTTGTTCTTTCTTGAGATATAGTCTCAGAACTGGCCTACTATCACTTCTGCCATGTTCTATTAGCCAGAACACGTTCCAGGAGTCAGAAAATAATATCTGCCTCTTGATGGGAAAAACTACAAGGTCGTATGGCAAAGACTGTGGATGCAGGGAAGGGTGAAGAATCATGGTCACTTTTGCAATCAATCTACCACTGTCACAAATAATGTTTTGATGGCTGTGAGAATACAGTGGCAATCAAGATCCAATCATCACCTTCAAGAAAATCACAGTTTAGAGTAGGGGAAAGAACCTGACACAGCTAATTAGAATGCACTGTAATAAATATTATAACCGTGGAGATAGTATGGGATCTAGATGTGGGGCAACTCCTGCTCAAGAGACTCAGGGAAAGCTTCTCAGAGGCGGTAACCTTTGAGCCAGGTCCTGTTCGGGTCTGGATCCCAGTGCCTGACTTGGTTCCTGGCTCACAGTAAGCATTCAGTAAATATCTGATGAATAAATAAATGAAGAATGAGGAGTTGGCACAAAGAGAATACAAAGAAAATCATTCCAAGGAGAAGAACCAGCATGAGGCAGGAAAAAAGGACTTACTATTTCATCTCTAAGAATATTTATTTTTTCAACATATGTTTGCTAAATGTCCACTAGGGATGAGGAACATGGACCCCAGGGAGTGGGAAGGAGACAAAATCCTTACTTATACTCTCCTCCATGTAGGGGAGCATGCCTGCCTCCTGCAACTCCTGTGCCCCCCTCACACAGACATCATCACCACTACCCTCCACGTGATGAAATCAACGTTGGTGAACCCAGTGAAGATGTGAGCCGATGGCATCTGGTAGGCTGCTCGAAACTCAAGATGCACTCATTCCACAGTGGCCAGATCCCTGGTTCATATCTCATCAAAAGCCCTCATCTTTATTCCTTAAAAAAAAAGTGCTCAAAAAGGAGGCAATCCATAAGTAATGTTACTAGTTGGAATCCCAGACTATCTCAGAATACTTTCTAGGTTTTATGGAAAGCATATTTTGGTCCTGGGGCATGTACATGCCTGGCATAGTTTTGCAGATCTTGTAAATATTGGGTTGGCCAAAAAGTTCGTTTGGATTTTTACAGAAAACCCAGTAAATATACTGGCCAACCCAATATGTCAGTGCTCCTCTAAATGGCATGGGCTGGGTCAAGCTCCATCCTTTTCAATCTACTCCCTATTTCTTAAGGATAGTTGTCAAAGGTACAATACCATACGAGGTTTGCAGGGTGTTTTGGCTGGCTCAGGAACCTTTGTAGGTGGCTGCCCAAATCCTACGACCTGGGTTTCCTCCCTATGTATAACACTCATGTGATGTGGAAAGCTTAAGAATCCTTATCAAACATATCCAGAGTAACCCATCAAAGCATAAATAGAATACATAGATTAAAAGTATTAGATGTCCCTAAGTTCATCTGCTTGAATTCTATTAGGCTTACCTTGACTTCTTTTAAGGGCTACAGACATAAGTTCATTTCCATGGGCTGAAATATAGCTCTCAAGTCTTTCTACTTGACTTTGTAATACTAAATAGACATGTATGATATTCAAATACTTAACAACCAGTAGGATATAGGTACTGACCAATGAGAATGGATATATGGAGATCCCATGTGTGCCAGTCATTAACCTTATTTGTTGGGCGGCAGGGAGTTCTGGAAGAGGCATTGGTGGGTGGGGGCAGAGGTAGTAGGGGTACTTTTGGAACTCCTGGCTGCTGTCCTTGACCAATGATCACAGTTGGCCCTGAGATGCATGGTACATACCTGCTTCACTCTGATGAACACCTGTCTCTCTGGTTATGATCAATCATGATCAAGCTCATTATAACATACTTTAAGATTGCTAAATCAACTATACTTCAATTAAAAAATATTACTGATTTCTAAAATCTAGGGATAAGGCCATGTACAAATTGACAAATTTTCTTTGCCTTTATTTCAAGTAACAACAAGAACCAGTCTTTGTTATTGTAGGGGAGAAATTATACTTTGAAAAAGACCAGGATGAGTAACAAATAGTATGTGACGTCAGCTTGCTAAATGTGTCCTTAAAGTAAAACAGCTGCCAAAGTCATGTAAAACCAGACCTTGCTTTGGGTTAGGAATATCAACATCTCCTTTCTCCTCCTCCATCTCTTCCTCACAGACTTGGATTCTCTCAACCCACATGTCCTTAGCTTGTGTGACTGGAGGTCTGGAAGTCTGATCTCTAGCAGTGCAGGCCTGTTGTAAAGAACTTGTGGAAAAACAATCCAAAGATCCGGTGTTCGGTGCAGGCACTGAGCTTCATTTCCATGTTGTTGTTTTTCTGGTCTTTAAAGGCCAATTCTTTACTGATGCAGTAAGACTGGAACTTGATCAACAGAACAAATGTTGCTTTAAACACCATAATGATAATAATTTAATCAAATGTGATTTGCTTTTAATAACTTTATTGGCCCTTTCATTTTGAAAAGTGGCCACGTGAATGGTTTGCTTATGCATTTTTAACGAGAGGAAATAAATGCTTCTGCTTGTAGAAGCAGGAGACTAATGATGCTTATTCCCATACTCTTTGTTTCAAGGAACTAAGTCAGCCAATCCTGCCATTACAAGTGATCAGTCTGAAACTCCAATCTTGATTGAGCCAGTGGCAGCATTGGACCTGGTCCTTTCTCTGAACCTTGAGGGCATCCACCAGCCAGATCAATACTAATTAACATTTGCACTGTGCCCAATTGTTTACAAAGCACTTTCACTTAATTGTGTTCCTTTAAACCATATGACTCCCATTTCACAGAAGAGACACTTGAAGTTAAATGGACTTGACCAATGTCACACCGTGAGTAGTGGTGGCACTGGGACTTGAACACTTCAAGCTCCCACCTCTGCACTATGGTGGGTGGTGTGTTAATATAATGAGCTTAGCAGGTCCATGGTGTAATTGCGAAAAGAACTGAATTCTGTCTATTCCTAAGCCATACCCTCTCATACCACAGACCGTCTGAAAAAGAAAACACAAATAAATAAACAAGTCATCATTAAACCCACAAACTGCTGGGTGAACAGACTTTGGCAGGATACTGAGTTGGAATGATTCACATTAGAAAAGTTCATCCACTCATACCTAAGGGTCTCTCTAATTTAAGGGGTTTATAACAAGGGCAATATTGTTTCTGAACAATCTGAGAATACAGGACTAGGCCATCATTAAAGTATTTGTGAGTTGTTAAAGAACTTTCGTTCTGCTAGAATTCAAAGCTCATGGAATGAATTACCCATATTTTATACTTACCCTTATTTGTAAAACTTGCTTTACCAAAAATAAACTTTTAAAATTAAGTTGAAGTTGTGAATTTCAGATAGTCAAACCACAAACCAAATCGAGAGGACCGATTGGTGAAATTTGGTAATAATGCCAGAACACAGTTTTGATTCCTTAAAATTGATTATTAAACAAAGAACAAGGGCAGAGAAGAGGCTGGGGTAGAGGTAGGAAATAGAAGGAAACATAAGTTGCAGTGGATCCCCCCCACCAGAGTCTCCTAAAAACTGCTTTGAGAAAGAAAAAGGTGACTAGTAAGTTTATTTATGCTTTTTAAAAAGCACTGCCAATCCCAATTTATCAGTTACTGTCTTGTGACAATTTATTCATTGTTCACTGTTAGAAGCCAGAAGTTACATAGAAATGCATGATTGGTGATAGCTTCTCTATTTCAATATGGTATAATAGAGATAACACAGTGCCCAAAAGCTCTGCAGCTGACTTTTTGTCTGCTTTGTCTCTTTTCATTACTCTATCAGAATCTTCATTTAATATAATCCAAAAAAGCAAGGTAATTGCTTCACTTATCAGTTATCATCGCTCTCGCATACTTATCGTGTCAAAATTATTTATGTGGATAGGCCAGGTTGATCTTGCTGCATTCAGAAGCTTAAAATTTGAATAACTGTTCTGCCAGTTAGGTTATCAAAATTGCAATATAAGCAATGAGCTTCTGTTCCGGACGTTGGAGTGGGGAAAAGGAATAACCTCTTAGGTGTGCAGGTGGGAAGGGGAGTCCTGGACTAGGGTGGCCCTCAGAACCAGCTTTTTTGGCAAAAAAAGAGAGGAAATGGCCACAGAATGAAGGCCGTAACTGGAAGATTCATCGTGTAGCTCTATGACCAAGTAAAAGAGAAATGAAGCCAATTGAACAAGTCTTTTGGTGTTTTTCCTCAACAATCATTCCCTGAATAACTAATACAATTATTCTATAGGACATGACAGACATTTCAACTTGAGTCTCGTATATCCACCTCTCCCTTTCTACTTGACCTCCCACAAATGAGTGTAAATTGTCAAGTTTTTGTTGCTTTAAAGATATATTAGGCTAATGCAGAAGGTGGCAGATTTTTAGTCTAGAAGTGAACATTTTTTTCTACAAAAATACATGTTGTTAGACAAGCCTTGTTTGGAGGCATCTAGGACTCTTTTTCTTTTACAAATGTTGCTAGTAAAAAGAAGCTACTTTAGAGTGTTCATTCTCAGCTTAGTATCAGGGACTGTGCTTATATTAGCAGAGAATAGTTAAGTCCATGTAAATTTTGATTCTTGTCAAATCTTGTGCATTCTTGAGAGTCTCAGAAGGGGACTCTGGGGGACTCTGTATCCTAATTCTTCCCGAGCCACTAACCCTTTCTCAAAATGTCTGTGGGGTCTGAGTCATTCTGGTACAGTGGGACCTACTCATATTCAGCCAGTCCTTCTCATATCCAGTCAGGGAATGAATAGAACTGATGGATGATATTCTCATGACTGTCTTAAGATCATCTTGGGCTATGTAATGGGTACTTTTTAATATTTTTCAAATTCTCTCAATGTGACAGATAATTCTTTTTAAACTTATTTACCCAGATCCTGCCACACTATTAGCTAGGATCTAACATCAATCAGAAAGTTTTATCTAGGCTAATTGCAGTTTATTTCTTAATGTAGAGCTGATCCTTCATTGCAGCTTTAATTCTTCACTTATGGTGGTTAGCCTTGGAGCTGGAAACATGTGAAAGAGAGCGCTAGGACATATTTGTGGTTTCCTCTTATTGTTGTTTTGGTAAATTTTTTGAAAATTGGGTGACAAATGCATGCTTAAAATCCAGTGTTTATATTAATTCTCTAGTAGCTGCCATTATCCTAGAAGTTAGAACTAAAGACTAGGTGGATATCATGACTTTTAAAGACTCTTGCCAACCCTGGAATTCAATTCTTATTTAAAAATCTAACACAATGAGAATGTATTTGAAGAAGGGTCCACACCTAGAAAAATAACCAATGTCCCAGTGCCTGGGAGAGTCTGGTATCTAGTGTGCACTCAAATATGTGTTGGGTAAATGAATAAGTGAATGAGTGAATAGCTTGTCCCCCTAAATTTCAACCTTCAAAATGCCACTTAACACACAGCAAACGTTGAGCACCTCTACCACCTAACAGAGCTGTCTAAGGCCTGGCTCATACACCAACCCTTTATAGACATTTCCTGATCACTTGGCACATTCTCTTCTGACTGCTATAGCACTGACACATACCACCTTGCATCGCCATGATGAATACGTGTCTCTTACATCCTGTCATGTTGAAGTCAGGAACCTGGGGTCAGGGACTGTGTCTATATACTTTATTCCTCCCATAAAGACTGATGAAGTGCCTTTATATGCAATAAATATAAGTAAATACTTTATAAAAGAACAAACTGGCCTCAGCTTCTTCAATTGGTTAATTACAGATAATCATACTGAGGTCATGCCCCATGATATAGCTATTATTTCATGATGCAGTGCCTGGAAGGCAGTAGGCACTCAACAGATGTTGGTTGTATTTGAATGTACAGAACAAAGGAACACAGAAGACAGCAAACTAACTCAAAAATGCAAGGCAAGAAAGGCTTCACAGGGTTCAGATTGGAAGGATAAGTAGAGAATTTCTAAGGGAAAGAAGGGAAATAGGTAGATCCCAGCAGAGGAAGCATTATAGACAAAGACCAGAGGTAAGAAAGATCTCATCAAATTATAGAGTCAGTGGATAATGCTGCTTGGGGACTCTGAGGGACCCCTGATCTTTTTCTTCCACTCAATTATTACCTAAATGGTTCTCCTCAGTTAAAAAATGGGGGGATTCTCTTTGCCTTTTTAATTAAGACACCCTATATCAGCAGTTGTTTCATTTTATTGGGTTTGATTTTAGAACAGTGATGACTTGGTTTATTGGAATCATTTTTAATTTAATTTTAAATTCTAGAGTAAGGCAGCCACCATCAGTTTTCAGTCATATATGCAAAATGTTAACATATATCCTACATACATATCAAGGAAGGATTTGGCATCTGAATTATGACTCTGTTAATATTTTTAATTTAACATCCTATGTCTGTATAATTAAGAACATCTAAAAGACCAACATATATCTGGGCAAAAATGGAGAAATGTGGCCAAAATCCAGATGTCTTGAATTATCTAGATGTTTGACATGATATGGATTCAAACCCTAACAAAATGATGGTAATAAATATAATAAATAAAAATCCAGTATTTTACATTAAGAAACATTTAACTAGTTTTAGATACTTAATTTTATGTTGATATAAAAATGAATACACCTCTTTTCTATTCATTACTGCCATTACTATATAAGACTGTCTAAAACTTATTTGGGTCAAGGTAATCAGTACGCACTGCTTTTTTACTCTATAAATGGTCATTAATTCTCAAACAACTTTTTATGGCTTTTTAAATATAGGTACTCCATTGGCTTTTCCCCAGTGTTCTGGGGTTCTGCCAATCCTCCACAGATCTTCACATGTTATCATTCTTGGCTCTTGATTACATCAATTATTTTCTTGGCAAATCCAAGGTAGAGTTGGTCAAGCTCAACTAACATAAAAATATGCAACACCCCAAAGTAAATTGTAGGCCAGTTCAAATTCTGCTTTAACCTTCATTTTTATCTTAGCCTTCTTATGTTAGGCACATCTCTATAGTTACTTTGCTTCATGATCACAGTCTTCTATACACACACGAAACTGCCAAGAGGCTCAGGGAACAATTTAGAATCATCCAAAGCCCTTAACACTATTAAATCCTACTTGATCCATGAAGAATAATTAGCAAGGTCTAGGGAACTTGTATGGGAATTTACCTATTTACAGTTAGGTCTGTCTGTTTGTGAACAGCCAGATGAGTTTTAGCCAGGTTCAGATAAGCATTTAGAGCAATTCTGAGACAGCTATATAGCTTCTTGGGTCAAGATGATGGACAGGCCCTACATTGCCTCCTCTCCGTTCCAAATTCCCATTGAAATGACAATATACACATAAAAATAAATAACCCCTTGGCAGCACTTGAAACAAACCAGAAAAGGGAGGAGAAAGGGGGATGACATTAGCAGACCAGAAAGTTTGATGAAGTCTTGGAAGATAGAAAACAGATTGCATTGTATTGTTAGATAAACTCTAGCAGACTAAATGGCAACCCAAAATGTACACAAAAAAAGAGGTCGTAGAGGTAGGGATCATTTTCCTTAAAATATCTCTGGAGAGGCTCCAAGCAGGTACTGGTAGAAGAAATTTCTAAGGGGCAGCAATAAGGATTTGTAAGGGGAAGACCATCTTCAGAACAGCTGGACTGGATCTTGTATATGGAATGGTTAGCCTCTTTGGCAGTTGTGGTGCCCCAAGCTTCTTAATGTACTTGAAAGAAAAGCCACTTGTCTATAGGATTCACCCTTTGACACAGAGCCTGAAGGCAGCCTTTGCATTCAGGAAAGTGACCTTTTGGGTAAAACAGTGCCTTTGACCTAAAAGGATATTCATGCCAGTTATCTAAACTAAGAAATATAGTCCTTTATGCCCAAATATTAGTGATCAACCAAGGATTACCATACATTTAAGGGAAACTAAGTAGAAGAAAAAGAAAGACAAAGTTGAATTTTTAAAAATTGACTACTAAAGAGACTAATAATAGAAGAAATAAAAGAGAACATTAACAATTTCTAGTTAGTATCCTCCAATGTTAAGAATATACTATATTTGTAAAATTAGAAAAAGCTGATGCAAGTTCTTGGAAATAAAAATATAAAATCATCTAAAAGTAAATTAAACTGTG
The DNA here is from genome assembly GCF_028564815.1 of Eubalaena glacialis. Lineage (NCBI taxonomy): Eukaryota > Metazoa > Chordata > Mammalia > Artiodactyla > Balaenidae > Eubalaena > Eubalaena glacialis. The sequence goes on from NC_083718.1 coordinate 117,984,261, forward strand.
GATTGAACGATGGCAGACAGAAGTAAAGATTTAAATTTAATTTTAAATGTAGAATTAGTAAAATTTTCCAAAATGGAAAGAAAAAGAGGGAAAAAAAATATGAGAAGTCATTTCAAGAAATATAAATCTTCTCTATTCAAACTGTGGTCCATGCACCAACAGGATCATCATCATCTGTCTCATTAGAAATGCAGAATCAAGGACTTAATCCAGTATGTATGATTGAAGTAAAGCAGGCCTACAACAATCCTTGTGTAACTATTAGAAGCTTCTTACATAACTCTGCTTATAATCTCTTACAGGTCATTAAAAAAAAAAAAAAAGACTTCATCCAGACCTATTGAATCAGAATCTTCATTTAAATAAGATCCCCAGGTGATCTGTATGCATTAAAATTTGAAAAGTGCTGATATAGAGCATAAACTTGGAAGATCCTACACCTATGTAAAAGATGATTTAGAAGGAGACAATATAAACAAAAAAGGAGTTGAAATAATCAAAGAAATAGCAAAAGAAAATAGATAAAGAAACTTTCCTGGAACTGGAAAAAATATCAGCCCCACAATTGGCATACCCAACCACAAGCCAAGTGAAAAAAATGCACTATATATATCTTTGTAAAATTTCAGAACACTAAGCATGAAGAGAAAAGTCCTAAAAACTTTCAAAGAGAGGGAAAAAAGTGATTACTCAAAAAGAAATAACCACCTAATTGGCATCAGTGTCTTTTCAACAATATAAGGTATTAAAAGGCTATAAAGAAATTTTAAATCTAGAATTCTATACCAATTACAATTATAAATAAACTTTAAGTGAGGAATAAAGACATTTTTAGACATGAAAAAAATTCAGAAAATTTACCTCTCATCTACCTCTTCTAAAGAAAATATTATGAGGATGTACCCCAGTAATATGAAAAAATAATCTAAGAAAGAAGAAGAAAAAGAATCTAAGAACAGTTTAATCTAATCCAGAGCACCTACTACGTGTGTACTTCTGTGCAACGTTGGGTCTGCAACACTGAGCCAGACAGGCCTGGCCCCTACCATGCTGGAGCTCACTGTTTATCAGTAAAGATAGACATTAAACAAATAATTACACAAATAAATTGCTCAATACCCTTGTGTTACATGCTGTGAAGGATAAGTGTAAAATGAGAAAATATACAGGGGAATTTAAGTCTGGGAGACGAGGTTGCTTTGGATGAAGTTGTATAACAAGCAAAGTTTAAAAAATTTGATTTCTTGGTATTAACATATAAAGGCTATTGGACACACAGGAAATAACCAGTGAGAGACAATTGTTTAACTAAAGGCAACTAAACTACTTCCCACTTAAGCACACTTCTGTCCCTTATTCTATATAATTCAAGTCAGAAATAAAAGCATTTACAGGTGTCCATGGTTTTAAATTTACTGAACTGTAGAAATTTCTCCCCAAGATGAATCAAATCACATAAAATTTTAAAAAAAGAAAAAAAAAGGGTATATTGAAAGCTGACAATTTGGCAATCTGCTGTGAAGCTAGGTAAAGATCAACCCATTTTCACATTTGAAAAAAGCCTAGTATTTCCAGAACTGTCAAGAACTTCAGGTCGTAAAGGAAGTAATTTGATGTACTGCACTTAAAAACTATTTACTTACCCATTTCCATCAGCATTCACTCACATAAACTAAGTGTGAGGATCAGAAAGCATATTTTTATTCATCCTGTATCCAACTGGGACATGGGATAGAGTGTGACAGAGGGTGGTAGAGGGTCTTCTGATATGACCAGAGGGCTGGCCAGACAGGGAGGCCTGCCCTGAGTGAAAGAGGAGTTTTGGAGGGCACAAAAGGAGAATACATTAAATAATTAGGAGACCATTTTATAATTTAATAAAAATGTCATTCTTGGCCCTTAAAACAAGTTGGGGCTTTCTCATGTGCCATGTCGGAATTGACATGGTAAGGTCAATTGTAACTGCAGAGACCCCAGAATGGGCCACCTCGACTACAATGAACCTGCACCTTTCTGCACATTCACCTGACTCTGAGATTCCCACTGCCATATTATCGACAACCCCACACACACCAGCGATCATACCCATTTTTAGTGCTTCTGGTTTTGCAACCTGTTAAACTCAACCATTTGATCAGACTAGGAGAGCAAATTGGGACACTTTGTTACTGGTTGTTCCTTTAGAAAGTATCAATCCATGTGCATTTCAAGCCCAAACCTCTATATGCACAGATGCACTGGATAGAATACACGAGAAGTGTTCATTTTTGTGCAAACCAAGCAAAGACAACCAAACAAGAAGTTTTCTTTCCCACAAATAAGAAGTTATATTTCAACTATGTACTATTGTTCTTAAAATGACAAATGTAATAATAGGTGAATAAAAGCCTTTTAACAGAAAAATCAATAGACACTAGGTTGCTGATTGCCTCCATGTGCTTCCCAGTTTTGGAAATTATGCCAAACCCCTAGAAAACTGAAGATAGGACAATAATTTCAAAGAAGGTTAAATTTTAGATTGACCTCCTTTGGGAAACCCAAAAAGAAAGTACTAATTTCTCAAAATGTCTTTGTTTTTTTCCTTTTGGGGGGGTACAGAGTATTTTGTTTTTGTTAAATAATTTCCAGCATTGTGATCATACTAACGATCCCTGCTTTGGGGAATATCTGATATTTTATAATAGTTTGTTGCAGAATCATCTTAGAAACATGTACACAGCATCTATTATGTGCCAGGACACTAAGTGCTTTATATATTTTAACTCATGTAATACTCACACAGCCCTAGAAGGTTGGTATTCAGAGAGGTTGTGGAACTTCTCCAAAGTCGCACAGCTAAATGGGTGGTGGAGATGAACTCAAAAGGTCTGCTTTCAAGAGCTCTAGTGTATACAGCATATCTTGTAAATACATGTCATATTTTCACTTTGATTTTCATTATTGTTTCATCAATGTTTGTCTTGAGACTTGGTGAACCTCAAGTGTCAGTGATTCCTCTGTGTCTTGAACATTCTCTCCCTTCCGCTCTGCTCTCTCCACCTGCCTTTCCGGTCTGCCTGTCAAATAGTTAATGATCTGCACAAAAACACTTACATGAACTAGTGGAGCTCAGCCTTTAAAAGAATCCTAGGGGAATCCTTTAAAGACTCTTTTACGGTATGAATAATCACCCCCTAATTTATTCATCTGTAAATTTTTGTTTTCATATAATAGATTTTTCTTCAGGCAGGGCTAACCCGAATCAGGTTTTTTTAGCTCTTCTCAATGCATCAGATTTGCTTTGCTTTGCCATTTTGTGATCCAAGAAACCAATTATTTTAACGTTCACAACAACCATTCTCCTTTTAGAGTTTATAAAAGTGAAAGATATGTAGCACAAAAGCTCTTTGTTAGGGAATATTTCTCGTGAAATGGAAATTTTAGTTCCTCTTACTTACTTGGAACGCTTATTTATTCAGACACAGGATGATGAAAATAAAATTTGTGTCCAGAATATTATTTCTATTCATTTTAATTTTGTCAGGCCAGATCCAGTTTCCATAGCAGATTAAATAATTTTGTATCAACTCACTTCTCACTTTAATGTCAAGAAATTTGCTGTTCTATATGCTTACACTTTCAAGTAAATATAAGCTGACCCTGATTGCTCTAATTACCTCTTTGGTCTACTTCTTTGACTGATCTACCTCTGGAAGGTTTAGTTTTCTGAGATCAGCAGCAAAAACCAAACTAAAGCCTATCGTTAAGTACTTTGAGCAGAAATTAAAGCAACCCAATAGTGGCAAACATTTCAAAGTTGTCAACAAGTCAATCAATGATATGAATGTACAACTTCATACTGGAAACATATAATGGTTTTTGTCTCAGTTGCTGAACCCTACATTTGGATTTGGAGTACTCCAAGTTCGAGGTTCAAACTGAGCCCCTCTTTTTTTTTAACATGTTTATTGGAGTATAATTGCTTTACAATGGTGTGTTACTTTCTGCTTTATAACAAAGTGAATCAGCTATACATATACATATATCCCCACATCTCCTCCCTCTTGCATCTCCCTCCCACCCTCCCTATCCCACCCCTCTAAGTGGTCACAAAGCACCGAGCTCATCTCCCTGTGTTATGCGGCTGCTTCCCACTAGCTATTTATTTTAAGGCCAGACACCATAAAACTCTTAGAGGAAAACATAGGCAGAACGTTCTCTGACATAAATCACAGCAAGATCCTTTTTGACCCACCTCCTAGAGAAATGGAAATAAAAACACAAATAAACAAATGGGACCTAATGAAACTTAAAAGCTTTTGCACAGCAAAGGAAACCATAAACAAGACAAAAAGACAACCCTCAGATTGTGAGAAAATATTTGTAAATGAAGCAACTGACATAGGATTAATCTCCAAAATTTACAAGCAGCTCATGCAGCTCAATCTCCAAAAAAACAAACAACCCAATCCAAAAATGGGCAGAAGACCTAAATAGACATTTCTCTAAAGAAGATATACAGATTGCCAACAAACACATGAAAGGATGCTCAACATCACTAATCATTAGAGAAATGCAAATCAAAACTACAATGAGGTATCACCTCACACCAGTCAGAATGGCCATCATCAAAAAATCTACAAACAATAAATGCTGGAGAGGGTGTGGAGAAAAGGGAACCCTCTTGCACTCTTGGTGGGAATGTAAATTGATACAGCCACTATGGAGAACAGTATGGAGGTTCTTTAAAAAACTAAATATAGAACTACCATATGACCCAGCAATCCCACTACTGGGCATATACCCTGAGAAAACCATAATTCAAAAAGAGTCATGTACCACAATGTTCATTGCAGTTCTATTTACAATAGCCAGGACATGGAAGCAACCTAAGTGTCCATCAACAGATGAATGCATAAAGAAGATGTGGCACATATATACAATGGAATATTACTCAGCCATAAAAAGAAACAAAATTGAATTATTTGTAGTGAGATGGATGGATGTAGAGTCTGTCATACAGAGTGAAGTAAGTCAGAAAGAAAAACAAATACCATATGCTAACACATATATATGGAATCTAAAAAAAAAAAAAAAATGGTTCTGAAGAACCTAGGGGCAGGACAGGAATAAAGACACAGATGTAGAGAATGGACTTGAGGACACGAGGAGGGGGAAGGGTAAGCTGGGACGAAGTGAGAGAGTGGCGTGGACTTATATATGCTACCAAATGTAAAATTGAGCTCTTCTGCTGTAATACGATAAATTTCACAATTAATGGCAAGCAGTGGAGATAAACATTAATGGGCAGATCCTATTCACTTTTCTCTGAGGTCTCTGAAACACATTTTCTAAACTCTTCCATGTGATCCAGATCATGTTATGGATTTGTTAACTTTGCAATACATTCGATTGAAACATCATAATTCTTTCCATGACAACAGTGTCTGATGTTACAGATGCCCAACCAGCAAGGTCAATAGTTGACAGATGGAAGTTGGAGCCATGCAATTACATTTCCCAAACCATTATAAAGAATATAACCAAAGAAAGGTGCAAGCTGGTCTAAAACACCAAACAATAAAAAGCACAAAAATAATTGCTTCAAATTTAATGAATCTTTCTTTGACATGACAACCAATCTAAGAATCTCTGAATTCCCTTTCTCTGGTAAAAGTCAAAACATTTTTGAGCTGGTAGCAGTTTATCTAAATTATTGTTTTTCCTCCATCAGTCTTTAGGCTTAATCTCATTTGCTTTTATGGATATGGTAACCCTTTTGAATAGCTTTTAACCTTTTAAAAGTCACCTTGACCCAAAGAGCCTAAAAAAATTTTAATACAATATTGAATAATAAAAATTGAACAATTGAGCACTTTTCCTACCAGCAGTCTGCATGCAGTGCTCCGGGTCCTAGAGCAGAGTTTCTGTCTGAATAAAAAAAATTAAAATACCTGTATATAGCTTGCTTCTAGCAGAGACCTTCAGCTCTGACCTCCATTGTTCCTTCTGCCTCCACAATATATTGGCTTTCTCTCTTCCAAAGGAAGAGTGTGCTTTATCCTGCAAGCACATCAGTTTCAAAGGGCTCTTACTTTAAGTGTCCAGCACATCATTATGGTAAATTTAAGAAATCATTGCCTTTAGATTATCTCTTTCAATAGCATATAATGTAGATAACTTCATGACTAAATGTTATAAACCAAGCCTTTTGTTTGCTTGGGTTTTTTGTTTGTTTGTTTGTTTTCCTCACCATAGTCTCTGGGGCATTTTCTATTTTGTGTTTGGTAAGATGCAGGACGAGAAGATGATCCACAAACACAACTCACTTTTTTAATCTTTGTGATGTGGAATTTAATTACCAAACTAAAAGGAGAAAAAAACAGGATGGCATTCTTGCCAGCCTGTGAAAAGGGATAAGGACCCTCCAGGGGTAGGCTAGCCCCAGATGGGCTGGTGGTGAGAGCTGGGAGAGAATGGCCTTCCCTGGGAAGAGCTACCTCCGACCTGGCTGACCCGGCTGGGATCCACACTCCCACATCCAGAGCCGAGGAACACCTATTGTTGGGAATGTCAGTCAGCTGACACTCTGTCTCTCGCTCTCTCTATCTGAGAAGGGGATCTGCATTTTCTAAGCCAGTTGGCAGCATGCACCTCAAACAGCAATGCACTGCAGGCTTGCGGTATAGACTGTCACCCTGCGATAAGTGTGCCAGCTCAGTGGTGCAAAGGTTTTCAGATACCCTCCCTTGGGCTGTCATTCTCCTCATCCTCCTCTCCTCTCCCTTGCACACACTGAGCATCAGGCTCTCAAGCTCACTTCTCCACATAGTTAAAATAGCCCATCCCAGCCAGTGATGCTTAAAATTGAACCATGGTTCAGGGCAGCAGTAGGCTCTCCCTGCAAGCTCCCTAATGTGTTAAACAGCCAAGCCAGGTAGCTCTCTCCCTTCTCAGAATCAACGACTTATGGAGACTATCTGTCAATGGAAGTTAATTTTTATGCAAGTCCTCTAACCTAGTGTTTGAAGGATAAACAAACTTGTACTTATATAGTTTCTTTAAGAACGGTATCTCGCTAAATGTCTGCCCTAGCTGCCTGCTTCAACTGCGGGCCTAGAAACAGGAAAGCAGTGTAGGTTTCTGAGCCCCTCTGGTGACTGCGCGTGTACCTCCAACATGACTGCGTTTGTACAGCTGAGTCTCGGAATGTAGGGCTCTTTAGACGGTTGGAATTATTTCATTTGGCACGGTGATTGCCTCAAATGATACATGTTTTCAGAGAGAGAAACACTGCAAAAGTAAACTCGAACCAATAAGGACATTTATTCTCCAGGTTTAAAATTAATTTCCTGTATTTCTCTGGCTTTAAAAAAAAATTCTGTTGGAACTGCAACCTTATGAGAAGAAAAATCAGAAACTATTTCTTTTACACTGAGCCCGGTATCAGATGAAATGGAAATGTAAGGATTTCCTTAGCGTTAACCCACTGGAATTCTCCAGCTGAGAACTGAGGTCTGCAGGCTGTTTTAGGTTAAGACCTTGCTCCACTCCATGTTAGGTAATCAGATGTCATTTAGGCAAAATAAATGGGAACTACTCAAGGAATCAGAAGAGGTGAAAGAGCAGAATCTGGTTTGGATAAAAGTTTAATTCTTCAGTTCCAAGAGGCATGGCCCTTCGAAGATGCTGAGCGAAGTCAGACAGGAGTGGCCGAGTAATGAAGATGGATGCGGCTTGTTATCAGCAAGCCGTTTACTAGGGCTTGACGTAACCTTAAACATTGCAGATAGCTCAATGGCACTTGCCACTAAAGCCCTAATTAATGAATAGCAGACCCTAAATTAACAATGTACATTTACAGACGAATTCTGGGCACTCATTAAATGGTGTTCAAATACCAAGCAGCAACTGTTGGCTTATTCCTGCTGGATTGCTCCATCCACTGGGTGTTTGGGAGGAGTTTCCACCCGGGTTTTCCTGTCTCTGAGGCCTGGAGACCAGCTGCGGAGCAGAAAGGGACACACCGTTCTCAGGCGGTGGAGGCAAAGGGATGCGAGCTCAGCTTTGAGTGGAGACACCTGTGCCGCCATTTATAGGGGCTCAGAAACAATCTCATATTTAGCTGGTGCTGCCAATAAAAGTGAAAAAAAAAAAAAAGTTTGAATCCTAACCAACTCTGCCAAGGACGGAATGAGACTTTTCAGAGAGCGGTCCTACAGTGTACTTTCGTGGGCGGGCTGGAATGTGCTCTGGGGGCGGAGGGTTTAGACAATGCGTAGATGTGTTTGGCGAAAGCTTCATTAATAAACAATTAAGAGCTTATGGTGAGGGAGCTGGGGTCTGGCTGCTGCAGGCCGGGGTCCCGACTGCCCCCTCCATTTAAGCGGAGGCCCAGCCCGAAAGCTGAGGCTCCATGCCCAGAGCCAACCAGAAATGTTTCCTGCAGCAACAGTAGCCAAGCTCATTATCTTGCCCTGTTTTGTTGGGAGGTTTCCTCTTGATTTCAAAGAATAAAATGGGGAGCTGTGGACTTATAATGTAACAGGGATGTGGCCCCCGTGTGGGAAGGTGTATCTATGACTATTAAATAATATTACCTTCAATTGGCACAGAAGTAAAGACGGGAGCCAAGTATGAGTAAGAAATTGGAAAGTAAATTAAGTGAAAAAGAAACATTTTTAAACGTTTGTGGGAGGTGGCAGTGAAAGAGTTTCTTGCAAAGCTCTGGTGAGGAGTAGAATGGATTTGAGGGGAGGGGATGTTAGGAAACATCTCCCTTTGAAATTTTTGCTCCAGCTAAAACCCTAGGGCAGGGCCCTTCTGTTGTGAAGGGAAAGCATCTGAGGTTTCTGAGCAGCCACTCTCCAGAAGCATCCATCCTAAAGAAAGCACAGCTGCCTGCCCGCCGAGGGCACAGGGCAGAGGCTGTGGAACAGCCCGGGCAAATTCCCCACACGGCAGTGCCCAGATCCATGTATGGTCAAAAGCAAAGGCATTCTCTTGTTTCTATGGATCATTCCCACATCAGGCTTTTCAAACTTGGGTTTGTGTATGTTCAGGGAGAGGGTATTCCTATGGCCCCATAGAGACAGTATAAAAGCAAACCGTTTGCCAAAGGAGAAGAAAAAATAGCTCTTAATTTTTAAAATGCCAAAGGGACTTATATTGGGGCAGGGGCTAGGAGATGGGGGGGGGAGCGGGAGGGGAGGCAGAGCTGCACACTTCATGTCTTCCAGCTAAATATTCCTGAGTAATTAATGGGTAGGTATTGAACTAAGTGGGGGAAAAACAGGTGTTTCCCTTTTCCCAAGGGCATTTCTCATTTATTATATATCTAGTCAAAAGTTTCTCTTTGAGCAGGCTGTCACATACAGCTAAACAGAGGCTATGTGAAAAAGCACCCTAAGCAATCGTTTTAAGAGCTGCCCTCATTCCACATTGTGTGACTGAATACAAATGCTTTATTCTTCCCAGTTTGATGATGAGATGGAGATTTAACCTCTGCTTGCCGTCATTATCAGTTCACTGAGTTTCTGAGTAGAAATCACAAAGCTCCTGAAAAATGTAAGTTACTGGATGTTTGCTCTTGCCCCATTCCCCCCACGCCCAAAGCAATCCAAATACAGGCTTACTGGGAGGGGAGAAGATCAATAGGAAACAGATTCTTATTACAACATTCCACTGGATTTCTCAGAACTCCGTCCATGGGATCTCTAGTCCCAGTGGTCATACAATTAGAAAAGAAAAAGGAAACTTCAGACAATAAAAAAGAAGGAGCAAAGGACCAACTCAAATCACAGCATCTTTTTCTGCCTCCATTATAAGTTGTATAACCCAGCTCATCATAGCATGTGTGTGTGTGTGCCGCAATTTCCTCAGGTTTCAGAAGCCTGATGGTTCAATCAGAAATGTATGTCACGACAAAGCAACAGAAGAACTGTCCTTTACATAACCCTCGCTGGCAAAATATCGAGATTCCATAGCCCATTTTGATTCAAGGAAACCCTGGGGAGTCTCATATGTGTCCCAAATCACTGCAAGCCTCCTCCACTACCACCTATGGCATTTGCTCAAATTTCTCTGCTATTCCTGACTCCCAGAATGACTCTCCGTGTGTTAAAATTGACAACAATCTTCTAGGCAGGTATTTCCACCCTTGACATAGTCTCTTTTAAGATTCTGACCTTGGCCTAGAGAAGCTTTCCTGGACCTACGTAAAAGGAACCCATTCTTCCTCAGTCTAACGTATTATCTAGGAAGTTAAAGGCTAGCCATTTATTCTTGGGAGGGTCTTCTCCTTGGGGGACAAGTCATCAACCCCAACATGACAGCTATTAATTCTCTCCTCTGTCTAAAGGGAGTTTCACCAGTTCATTAAACCAGCCCAGAGAATAAAGTCTAGGTATACCCACATTGGCTACCTATACAGTGTAGACCCTCACTCTGAGATCCTCAAATATACAAGATTAGGTGAAATAATTTTACCAAAAATGTTGCTACTACATAGAAGATAATGTATTGATGCAAATGTTAGCCTTATCCTGTAACAACAGTGCTTTCATGGGACTGCCTCTTGTATTAAGGTAACTCTATCTGTTGTAACAAAAGAACCCAAAAATGCATTAATAGATCAAACAAAACAATTTATTTCTCACTCACCAAAAAAAAAAAAACAAAAACTAAGATGGGTGCTTTTTCAAGTAATAATCTAGGGTGCCAGACTCATTCCCTCTTGTAGCTCTGCTATATTTAACATGTGACCCTCAAAGTCACCATGCTCTTTTGCATCAAACTGGGAGAAGGGGGAAGAGAGGCATACTGTTTCTTAATGCCCATGACTCAGCATCAACACATTGCGTAAAATCCATTGGTGAAAATCAATTGCATGATCCCTCTTAGATATAAGGGGTAGGGAGCTGAAAATATAGTCTGTGGCCAGGAAATCATTTCCAAGCGACAACTCTACACCCTGGAAAAGGAAGCACAAACATTGAAGAGAGCCAGGCATCTCTGCCAGAGCACTATATGGATATAGATATCTCAACAAAAGAACAATAACACAATAACAATAATAAAATTAAAATTGTATGTTCAATTTCAACTTGTCCTTATTTTGAACTCTTTATGTTCTTTGTATTATCCCATTTAGTTCTTACCGTAAATCTAAAATAAGGCAGGTCAGGTATTATTAGTCCACTTTACAAAAAGAGGAAGTATGGAATCTTATGAAATTTGTTAAAAAATAAACATGATTTATTCTTTAAAATAAAGATGATGCTGTCAATGCGAATGGAAGAGAAAGGACCTCCAAAAATCTGCCTCTTCACAAAGCAAAAAGAACACTGGCAAAATGGTCAAAATTAAATATTTCAAAACTCTGGATATTAACCAAACATTTGCAATGAGGAGTGTTTACTCAAGAAAAACAGCTGAATCCCCATAAGAAAATCAAGCTTTATGGTGTTATGACTTGCCCTATTCCCATCCCCCTCTTCTCAGTGTTGATGTAAACTTGAAAACCAACAGCCCCACAGTTACAGTAAAAGTCACCGGACTAGCAGCCACAGGAGGGTTCCCAGAGAACTCTCATTCCAGTCTGCCAGTTCCCAGGAAATCCCACTTGAAAGACTGTCTTTATTTGACCTGAATCAGAGCTCACTTAGTGTGAACAGCCTTTTCCCTGAAGATGTTTATCAAAAACAATCAGCAGCTGGGAATTTCCTGGCAGTCCAATGGATAGGACTCTGCACTTCCACTGCAGGGGGCATGGGTTTGATCCCTGGTTGGGGAACTAAGATCCCACATGCCATGCGTCACAGCCAAAAAATAAATAAATAAATCGGCAGCAATTGTATCACCTTTCAGTTGCCTGAGAAAAGGATAAAAATTGGGGAAAACAAGAAGCTAACCAAAAAACTTAAAAGAAAAATCTTAAGGAAATATTCACTGAGGCTTTAAAAATCTCTGACATATTTCTGAGAATCTAGAAATCCATGTGCGTGTATAGGGCTGCACACATCCCCAGTGTGTGAGAAGGCCCTACACTCCCATTTCTGGCTAACCTTGAGGCTCTGTGGAAGCAAGAAGTGAAGGGTTATGCAAAGTTGTAAACTACCAACCTGAGAGTTGAAGATGTACCCCAATACACAGACAAAGCCCTTCAACAAAGGCTGAGAGTCTTACTGGTTCCAGGCATTTAAGAAAATAACTTTACAATTATTAGCTTGCCACCAAGCTAACTGTGCAGAGATATTAGTGGCTAAACATGACAAAGAAAACAGATATTACATAATTAGTTCAAGAGGGTCCCTAAGCAAACAAACAACAATAACTTCTGGGTTTGATTTCCAGAGTTGCCATATTGTATTATTTAAAATGTCTATTTCTCAACAAAAAAATTGTGAAACATGCAAAGAAACAAGAAAGTATGGTCCCTGCATAGGAAAAAAGTCAATCAGGAGAATCTGTCCCTGATGAAATCCAGATGTTAGACTTACTAGACAGAGACTTTAAATCAGATATTTTAAATATATTCAAAACCTGAAGGGCAACACATCTAAAGAATTAAAGAAAAGTATGAGAATAACGTCTCACCAAATAGAAAATATCAGTAGATAGACATTTTATTTTTAAAAGCACAAATAGATATTCTGGAGTTAAAAAATGCAATAATAGAAACAAAAAGTTACTAGAGGGGCTCAATATCAGATTTGAGCTGGCAGAAGAAAGAATCAGAGAACTTGGCAATAGGTCAGTCAAGGTTATCCAGTCTAAAGAATAAAAAAGAAAAAGAATAAAGGAAAATGAACAGTCTCAGATACTTATGGCACACCAAAAGGGTACCAACATATGCATAACAGGAGTCCCAGTAGGAGAAGACTGAAAATGACAGGAAGAATATTTGAAGAAATGATGACCAGAAACTCCTCAAATATGATTTAAAAAACATTAGTCTACACATCCAAGAAGCTCAATGAACTATAAATAGGATAAATTCAAAGAGATCCACACCTAGATACATTATAATCAAATTATTGAAAGGCGAAGAGAAGATCTTGAAAACAGCAAGAGAAGGTGACTCATCATGTACAAGAAATCATCAAGGTTAATATCCAGTTTTTATCAGAAACCATGGAGGCCAGAAGGCAGTGGAATAACATATTCAAAGTGCTAAAAGAAAAAGATTTATCAAGCAAGAATTCTATATCTAGCAAAACTATCCTTCAAAATGAAGGAGAAATTAGAATATTCTCAGATGAACAAAAACTGAGAGAATTTGTCACTAGCTGACATTCCCTACAAGAAATACTGAAGGGAGTCTGTCATGATGAAATGAAAGGATACCAGACAATAAATCAAATCTACATGAAAAAAATAGAAAATACTGGTAAAAGTAACTACATAGATAAATATAAAAACAGTTTAACTGCATTTTCTGTTTGTAATTATTTTCTTCTCCTATAAGAGTAAAAGACAACTGTGTAAAGCAATAATTATAACTCCGTTGATAAGCAAATAATACACAAAGATGTCATTTGTATGACAAAAATATGACAAAGGAGAGGAGAGGGAATGCAGCTAGGAACAAAATGTTTGTATAATATTGAAATTAAGTTTGTATTCATACAAACTAAATTGTGATAAATTATAATGGTAATTGTAATCACCATGGCAACCATTAAGGAACTAACTCAAAAAAATATACTAAAAGAAACAACAAGGAGATTAAAATGCCACACTAGAAAATATCTATGTAACATATGTCACTAATAGAAAAAAAAAGGGACAAAAAAGACATAAGTCACACAGAAAACAAATAGGAAAATAGTAGACATCAATCTTACCTTAGTAATTACATTAAATGTAAATGGATTAAACACTCCAATAAAAGACAAAGATTAGCAGGATGGATTTTAAAAAGCATGATTTAACTATATGATGTCTACAAGTGACAAACTTTAGAGTCAGAGGAGAAAATAGGTTGAAAGTAAAACTACGGAAAAAGATCTATTATACAAATAGCAACTAGAAGAGAGCTTGAATGGCCATGCTAATATCAGAAATAATAGACTTTAAAATAAAAGGTGTTACTACAGACAATAAAGAATGTTATAGAATGATTAAAATGTCAATCAATCAAGATGACATCATTATAAAAATATATGTACCTAACAACAGAAAAACAAAATCCATAAAGGAAAAGTGTATTTTATTTCTTTTGTGGCTGAATAATATCAATTGTATGGATATAACACATTTTGTTTATTATATAACAGATGAATCTTGAAAACATTATGCTCAATGAAAGAAACCAGACACAACAGGCCACATATTATATGATTCCATGTATATGACATGCCCAGAATAGACAGATCCAAAGAGAGAAAATAGATTCTTGATTGCAAGAGTTATAGAGAGGGAGAAATGGGTAGTGATTGCTAAGGGGTACAGGGTTTCTTTTGGGAAGTGGTAAAAATATCTGGAATTAAATAGTGATGTTAGGTGCACAGCCTTGTGAATACAATAAAAACCACTGAATTGTATAGTTTAAAGGGGTGAATTGTGTGGTTTGTGAATTATATCTCAATTTAAAAACTATAATAAAATTTAACTTATCCATACTTCCCTCTCTCTTTCTCTCTCTCTCACTCACACACATACACACACACACACACACACACACACACACGCACAACAACAACAACATGGGTTAGAGGTAAATGAAGATTTGATTGCAAATGTGTCTAACACTGAAACTTTGTTTGCTTGTTTTGTCACTATGTGGTTCCATTTAACCTAGAAAAAATAAAAAAGAAAAGCACTTAAATAATTCCAAGATATTTGCAGTTTATTAGCCATTGTCCTAGAAAATCTTTATTTTACTTTAATATTTGTATCAATTTTTTTTATTGTTGCATAACAAATTACCACAAACTGAAAAGCTTAAAACAACACAAATTTATTATCTCATGGTTCCCACAGGACAGGCGTCTAGGCACTGATGAGTTGGGTATTCTGCTCAGTGTATCACCAGGCTAAAATTAAGATGTCAGCCAGGGCTGCAGATCTCATCTGGGCCTCTGTGTCCTCTTCCAAGTTATCTGGCTGTCAGAAGAATTCAATTCCTTGAGGTAGTAGGACTGAGACCTTCAGTTTGCAGAGGACATCCACCCTTCCCTACCTAATGGCCCTCGCCATAACTGGGAGTTTGCTTCTTCACAGCTAACAGGAGAACACCTCTGCTGTTTTTTCTGATCCCAATTTCTAGACTTTCTTTTAAATGGCTTATTTAATTAGGTCCGTCCCACCCAAAATAATCCTCCTTTTGTTACCTTAAAGTCAACTGATTGGGGACTTAAATCACATCTGTAAAATCCGTTTACCTTTATAGTATCATGTAACCTAACCAAGGGAGTGACTATCTCATCATATTCACAGGTCTAGCCCACACTCAAGGGGAGAGGAATATACAGGACATGGGTCATCGGGATTATCTCAGAATTCTGCCTACCACAAGTAAGTTGTTCCATGTATGTCAATCAAGAATGGGCCTTGTTAAGTTATGAATATATATAAGCATGGTCACCATTTGGACACCTTTTGGGGAGGCTTGGTCAGCCACACTCCAACAAAGCCAGACTCAGCTTAAGCATGAGACCTAACAGTAGCTTCGAAACTTGGCTGCCTATCAGAATAACCTGGGAAACACTACATTCCACCTCCTAGAAATTCTGACTCAATATAAAAGGTATAGCTAACTGTCTCCACGCCATCCCCTACACACACACACACACACACACACACACACACACATCCTATGTTTTTGAGAAGCTCCAGATGAGCAATGAGGTTGAGAACTATTACCCTTAGACTCTGAAAGCCACAATTAAGAATAAAAACAGTACTATGAGTAAGCGTAATGCTGGCTTGCAAAATAATTAAATTTAAATACACAAATAATTACTTACAATATTTAATTTAATCACTGATTCCTCCTCACTTTTTATTCATGGGAGGAAACACTGTAGCATAGGAAAAGAAATCTAAGGTTTAAATGTCAGATATACTTGAATTCAAATCTCCACTCCACTTGTACTGGTTTATAGTCTCCATAAATTACTTAAGGTCTCAGTCTCAGGTTCCTCTTCCATAACGTGAGACTATCAGTACCTATTCCGTCTACCTCTCAGGAGGATGGTGAGGATGAAAGGGATTGCTAAACTCTCCTAAACACAAGTTGTTAGATAAAATCTGAGTCTTTGTCCTGCAGTCTCCTTGACTTTTGAACAGTGGCAATTCCTTGGGTCTGTTCTAGGAGCATCCTGGGAGAACTGGTCCTCATTCCCCTCCTTCCTCCTTTCAGGAAAAGGAAGAAGGGTTTCCCAAAAGAGTACTGCTAGGAAGCCTGCCCCTTAAGGCTGCTGCCTTCCATTCCCACTGTTCATCCTCCCTTTTATGGGACCTGTTTGACAGGGAAAGAGCCATACATCTATGTATGTTAAAGGTTGTCTGTAGGTGGGGGGGAAATATTTCCTAGAAAATTTTAATATCATATAACACTCCTCCCTCACATTGATTACACATAAATTGGGCATGCATGGCCAATTACAGGACAAAATACCACTCCCACATCCACCACACCATATTTTCCCTTGTACCCACCTGGCTAACTGTGATTAGTAACCCCTCAGAGCCAGCTCGCTGCCACTGTCTTAGCAAGTACCTGGCACTCAATGCTTCACTTCTTCCAGTGGGAGAGGTTAAGAAAGCAGGATGTGTGGTCTGACATGAAATGGAAATATAAAATTCTGCATAAAAATAGGACCATTAACATTTGAGCATTCATTTTCCCCAAACTTGCAAATAATAATAGCTGTTTTACCTAACTTGAAGGATTGTTCGGAGGATGAAGAGAAATAACGGTTGTCAAATGCAGTTTGTACTTTTTATTCACTAAATAATCATATGGCTTAAGAGCAAGATCTCAAAGTGGGTCAAGTAAAATTAGGAGGGAGTAATTCTCATTCCCTCAGACTTCTTCCCACATGTCAAATTATGCTATGATCATTGTTTGTGCATGTCGAAATCACCCTATTGGACTATAAGCTCCTTCAGAGCAGAGACTGTCTTGTTTGTTCAGAATGTTGGCTTTTACTAGAGTCTGAGCCAGGATAAGGTATCGAAGGGTAGATGCTTATTTGTCTGTGATGGGCAGCCCCACGAGGGCAGGGAATTTTATCTGTTTGGTCTACTATATCCCCAGTACTTTAGAACCATGCCTGGTACACAGTAAGCACTCAATAAGTATTTGTTGAGTAAATGAATGAGAAAATATTTGCTGGCTTGAGTTAAAATAAGGTAAATTTGATTTGACAGAGTGAAATGGCAGTTGTTTTCATCTCTAGGAAAGGAGCAAGCAAAGCTGGATAAAGACAAAGTTCAGTCTTTGAGATGCTGTCTATATGCCCTTCTCTTACCCTCTCAGAATGGCTCTCTCACCCTTTTTGCTTCTCTCCCATTCTCCCCACCCCAGCACATTTTATCTTGTTCTATGACTGTTCAAGACCCTTGCCTTGGAATCTGGCCCAGTCCTCCTTATTCATGCTCCCAAATTGCCTTCACCTCCCTGCTCCCTCCATTCACCACTTCCCCAGCAACACTTCCTGCACAGCAAAGTTGAGAAATCACACCCATACATTGTATGGAGAGTGTAGCTGTTTCTGCATTTTTGTGTCCTGTTTCTTGAGTGTCCTCCCTGCCAGGACCCCATTCCCCTTTCCCAAACCTCCAACAGCTCGCTCACCACTGCTACGTCTGCCTTGTCATTTGCTACGTACCACCAATCTTATTGGAAGGATGTTATATTAGTCAGGGCTCTCCGAAGAAACAGAACCAACAAGATGTACATCTGGGAAGAGATTTATTATAAGGAATTGGCCCACATGATTATGACAGCTGAGAAGTCCCAAGAACCTCAGTCCGCAAGCTGGGGACATAGGAGAGCTGATGGTGTGGTTCCAGTTGGAAGGCTAGCAGACCTGAGACTCAGGAAAAACTGATGCTTCACTTTGAATGGAAAGGTGGGCAAAAGCTGATGTCCCAGTATGAAAGTGGTCGGGCAGGAGGGATTCTCTCTTACACAGGGGATGGTCAGCCTTTTTGTTCTATTCACACCTTCAACTGATTGAATAAGGCCCTCCCACATTGGAGAGGGCAATCCATTTCACCCAGTCTTATGATTAACTGTTAATCTTATCCAAAATCCCCCCCCACAGACATAGCAACACAATGTTTGACCAAATATCTGAGTACCCCGTGGTCCAATCAAGTTGACACATGAAACTACCCATTGCAGGTGTAAACTTGTCACCAAAGTCACCTACTAAACCTTAAAATAAGCTTCTCCGAGGCACCTACTTTTTTTCTGTCTCCTAGAACTGAAAAGTGGTAGGCCCAAAGCAAGTGCTGTGAAAGGGAAGATGTTCACCACGCCACCCTCCACCCTGTCTTTCTTCCCAAGCCTGGGGCTCCAGAACTGACTTGCGGCAGGACAGCCACATCCCTAAGATGAACATGCACGGAAGGCTCATCCCCTGATGCCTGCAAGGAAAGACTGCTGGGAGCCACAGCCTCTTCGCCTCTCCTTCTCCACTCACTCTCCAACCACCTCTACAAATGTTGACTTGTGCCTGAAACACACTTACCCTTTTCATTTGTGTAACTTACCACAGCTGTCTAAAGGCCAGGCAGCCCAGTCATCCACAGCCATGCTGTTAAATGTGTCAAATAAACATCATTGCAAGTTTTATTTACTACTAAACACTGTGATCAAGTTGAAAGACATGGACAAATAATCAGAAGACTTGAGTTTGAATACTGGCACCATCACTTGCTAGAAATAAGAAAATGAACAAAACATCTAAATTTATTAAACCCAGTTTTCTGATATTTTCCTTTATCTACCTTGCAGCACCAATGTGAGCATAAATGAAACAAGGGCCGATCTTGGTAATAGAAGTACTTTGTAAGCGATGAGGTGCTATTCCAAATAGAATATATCGTTATGTTATTTTCAGTCTTCACAATTTTGTTGTTTATATAAGCCTCCATTCATTACTTTAAAAACAAAGTTTAAAAGGCCTCTGAAAGACAGGAGCTTCAAACAAACTATGCTGTAAAGCCCCAGAAATCAAATAGAAAAGGAGAGAAAGAAATGTACCCAAACTTTAGGAAATGCAAAAATCAAAGAGCAGAAATGGCTGTGCAATAGCTGCGACTAATAGGAAGTGCATCGTCCTTGGAGAAGGTGTTCGGTTCACCATCGCAGGACAGAGATACTGTACTTTAAGAAAGGCCTTCATTTATCATCAAAATGATATCGGGTATCATGCAGACCAGCTGTGAGGCTCTCCAAGGGTGAAAGAGACAGGACAAATTGTGTCCAAGAGTCGAGGGAGACTCTTCCAGTGCAGCTGCGTAGCCCATTGGGCAGCAACAACAAAACGGCCCCAACTCAAATGTCAGCAAAGCAAAGGTGAGTTCATGTCAGAGGCCTATACAGGGAGAACTCATATCTCTGCTTTATAATGGATGTTCTCTTGTGCTCAAAAAGCTTTGGTGAATTATGAAAGACATTTATCAGACATTAGAAAAATTCCAACGTTGGAAAAAATTTACCACCATTTATCAGAGGCTTGAATCTACAATGTATTTTTCATTATGTGATATGGAAACACATGTGCAATGAGTGGGTAGGTTTCTGGTTCAACACCAAACCCACACTGTCCTACTAGTAATCGGATTCAGACAAACACAGGACAGTGCACTCCAGTTCCCTGAGCATCTTAAAGCAAGAAACAAAATTCATTCCAAATGGTACTTAAACCCAACAGTGATAACTGAAACGCCCATACCAGATAACATAACCTTTGGTATCACATTGTGGTGAGAGCAATAGACTTGAACATGACCAAGTCAAATGCACCTGATGTTCTACTGTAGGCATGATAAACCTCATCTTAGACCTGTTCTCAGTCTAAACTCACTGAGGCTTTTCACTCCTAATCACATCTGCTTCTCTATAACCTGATCAGTCCTTAATTGCATCTAATTGATCTCAATTTGTACCTTTGAATTGGTACATCATGACCTAATTTAGAAACGCAGTAGTGGTCTCCATATCACTGTCTCCTTTGATCCTCCTGACAATCGTATCAGGGTGTTGGAGTTGTCTGGAGAAATACTTTTACTCATCTCTTACGTAGGAAAAATTAAGTCATAATAGAGTTAATAGGAGAACCCAGATTTTATGACTCCCTCCTCCAGTGGTCCTTAAATATGGAAAAGAACTTCTTGGAGCTTAAGGCTGTGAGACCCTCACAATGTGCTCCTCAGGGACATCTCGTAATTTCCTCTTCAGGAGCTCCTTAAGAATAGCATAAAGGCATATCCAGCTGGAACCATTTACACAAACTGTACAGCCTGGAGGCAGGGGATGGACTTAATGACCCTAGGCTAATCAATTCCTGCTTCCTAACACAAGGAGTGATTGCAAAGTAATGATCCACCAGCCCCAGACAAACATCACTTATACATTAAATGAAGTTTCTGATTCCTCATTCCATGATAAATGTATGGTTAATCCTGATTCCTGATCCATCATAAATTGCTCTTCTCTTCAGGGTCACTAAGTGACATTTGACTGTGAGTTGTAGAGGAAGTTAAGCGGGAGAGCTTCAGCTGGAGTGGGCACAGTATTGTAGGTATAGTAAGTGTTCGCATTAATCTGTTGCCATCTGTCTTTATTTTGCTAACCCACTCAATCGGACACCATAAATGTTAACAGACATAGAAATGCTTTTCTTCAACATTAGGCACACATACCTTCTTGCTTCACCTCCTGAATCTCAGACAGCCCTTGATTATCATAAGCAATGCCACGATGATCCCCTAGCTCCCTGAAGTGGCTCCGAACAGTCATGCCATATAAGGCATTGTTCCTCATCCACAACCAGTTTTTGGATTCCATCTCAAGGCTCCAGTGCTCCTGTACTTGGCAGCAGATTTTTTCCCCTCTTACACAGAAAGATCCAGAATTCAACCTTTAGCTCATCTTCTAAGAATGTGGACTCAAGCTGGGGTGGTGAAGGTTAAGCCAACCACTTTTTATTCTTCCAAGCAGATTGTACGGAGGCAGCTACACTCCTGCCCCAGTCCCCCCAAACACCCTACATATCAAAAACCAGAACAGCCCCTGTGTTTTTGCTACCATATATTAAATGGAAAATCTATTTGTTTGATGAGTAAAAAGGTTCCAAAAAAGAGACTTGCCTTATAATTTCTAAGAGACCTGCCATCTCTGGGCCATTGAAGGATCTCTCTGAAGTCTTTATAACTCTGGTACACTCTGGCAACTTTTGAAAGAATTGAATAACTTTAAAAGTCTAATTTGTATTTTAGTGGATGCTGTAATGCACTGCCCAAATCCATCCTCCGGGACTGAGATACACATTCCCTCAGCTACCTGCTGTATGGACCACTTACAGCTCTCAGCTGAGTCCTTCTCTAGGACTTGCCCTAGAAAGCCACCTCACCCAGGGTCACAGGGTCACCCACATCCCATGACTGGTCACTGCAAGGGTATAAAGACCCAGTCTTCTAGTACCAATTCAGGATAACTCTGCAAGGCAAGCCCCGCTTCAGAGACCCCCAAAGGGCTCTGTGACAAGGGTCACAGTAACCTGAGGCTTTTCTTGGGACCATCACACCTTGACTCCTCCCTCTCCCCAATCCTATTGCCTTTCCTTCTCCAAAAGGCAGGGTACTACCCAATGCATGCTCTCAGAGTCCGTTTCCTGAAGAACCTGCTTTACAGCATGGATATTTGAAAGACAATGGATTTATAAACTGAAATCAAATGCATAGCAGTTTGTTGATTTGTTTTTACTCTTCAATATGACTGATAATTTTGAGCTTTGGACTAGAAGGAGTCTTTATTCTAGAAAACGGCTTTCACAGGGGACAAGGGAATATTGTTGAACCAGGTAAAGAATATACAACTGTTACCCTTTCAAACACAACTAATTTTACAATGTTAAACACTATGTCATTCTGAGTCAACCACCAATTCTGTATTAGTTGAAATGTAGGTCCCAGTGTGGAAGAGGGTAAAGAGACAGCTAATGCTCCCCAGCTATTCATACTCACTCTTTGTCTGAACTTCCTATCTCCTCCGATGGTTAACCACAGCAGGGGTCTTGCCTTCCCACCCTTCTCTTCATATCTTTAGGGACCAAATCCTGACTGGTGGGGTCAAGTCTTATGATTGTTTTGATAGTAATAGGACCAGAAGGGAGAGTAAGCACATCATGTTTGAAAAGCTCAGGAAGTAGCTCCTTACTCCTTAGTCTACTGGCTGACAGTTATGTCTCATCCATCAATCCTCTTGCCAGTGGGTGTGGGATCAGAGTGCCCATATTCTCTTCCTTATGTTCCTTTATTGTATACAGCTCTTCATGCCTCTAGACCTGTGTTTCTTGCCTCTGATAGTTGTCTCCTTTATCTCCAGAGATGTTATGAAAACCAAAAAATGATTGAAATAGGGAGGGTTTGAATTTATTAACTGGAAAGCAGATATTTCCTATATTACCAGTAGAAGGCAGTGAAAATGATATGAAATCAAGATAATATCCCTAGGTTTCACAACTATTAAGCTCAATATTGAGTCATTTTATCACTCTGACCCACAATTACTGCCTGTGTCTATCTGGTTCCATTCAAGCATCCAGTGAGAAGACAGGAAGAATAAAGGCTAATTCCAGAATGGTATACTTTTGAAATCATTAACTGTATCAGTGCCTTTTCCTAGATAAAGTGGGAAATATCCAAATAAAATTATCACCGCTCAGCCAAAATACTTACATCTCTTTGGTGGTCATGATACGTTACTTCAGTTTTTGCAAATAGCTGCTTAGTTATAAGCCTGTAATTTTAATATCCATCCATAATGACAAGGTAAAGCAATAATCTGACATAAATGTTAACCCAAAAGGTAAGAGTGTGATTATAAGAGAAAGAGAACTGACCTTATTACCCAAAGCTATGTATAGAACAATGCAATTTCTATAAAAATTCCAAAGGCTTTTTTCACAGAAATAGAACAAATGATTCTAAAATTTGTATGAAACCACAAAAGATCCCAAATAGCCAAAGCAATCTTGAGAAAGAAGAACAAAGCTGGAGGCATCACAGCTCCTGACTTCAAACTATATTACAAAACTATAGTAATCAAAAAAGCATGTTCTGGCATAAAACAGACACCTAGATGAATGGAACAGAATTGAGAGCCCAGAAATAAACCCACACATATATGGTCAACTAATATTTGGCAAGGGATCCAAGAATACTCAATAGGGAAAGGATAATCTCTTCAATAAATTGTTTTGGGAACACTGGATATTCACATTCAAAAGAATATAGTTGGACCCCTGTCTTAACACCACTCAAAAATTAACTTGAAATAGATTAATGATTCAAATGTAAGACCTGAATTCATAAAACACCTAAAAGAAAATGAGGGAAAAATCTTTACAATGGTCTTAGGAATGATTTCTTGGATATGACACCAAAAGCACAAGCAACAAAAGCAAAAATAAATAAGTGGGACTACATCAAATGAAAAAGTTTCTACACAGTAAAAGAAACATCAACAAAATGAAAAGGCAACCTATGGAATAGGAGAAAATATTTGCAAACCATATATCTGACAAGGGGTTAACATCCAAAATATATAAGGAACTCATACAAACCAATAGCAAAACAAAACAGACAAATTTTAAAAACCCAGATAATCTGATTTAAAAATGGAGGTAAGACTTGAATAGACATTTTTTTCCAAAAAAAGACATACAAATGACCAACAGGTACATGAAAAGATGCACAACATCACTAATAATCAGGGAAATGCCAATCAAAATCACAAGAAGATATCATCTCACACTGTTAGAATGGCTGTTATCAAAAATACAAGAGACAACAGGTGTTGGCAAGGATGTGGAGAAAAGGGAACCCTTATACACTGTTGGTGGGAGTATAAATTGGTATAGCCACTATGAAAAACAGTATGAAAGTTTTCCTCAAAAGATTACAAATAAAACTACCATATGATCCAGCAATCTCATTTCTGGGTATATATCTGAAAGAAATGAAATCATTGTCTTGAAGAGATATCTGTACTCCCATGTTCATTGCAGTATTACTCACAATAGCCAAGGTATAGAAACAACCTAAGTGTCCATGAAAGGATGAATGGATAAAGAAAATGTGATATATGTATACAAGGGAATATTATTCAGCTATGAAAGAAAAGGAAATCCTGCCATTTGCAACAACATGGGTGGACCTTGAGGGTATTATGCTAAACAAAATCAGTCAGGCAGAGAAAGACAAATACTGTATGATCTCACTTATCTGTGGAATCTAAAAAAGTCAAACTCATAGATAAAGGGAGTAGAATGGTGGTTGCCAGGTGCTGGCGGGTAGAGGAAATGGGGAGACATTGGTCAAAGGATACAAACTTCCAGTTATAAGATGAATAAGTTCTGGGGATCTAACGTACAACATGGGACTATAGTTAACAATAATGTATTGTATACTTGAAAGTTGCTGAGAGAGTAGATCTTAAATGTTCTTACCATACACACACACACACACACACACACACGTAATCATGTGGGGTGGTGGATGTGCTAACTAACTATATTGTGGTAATCATTTTGTAATATATATTTGTATCAAATCTTCATGTTGTACACCTTAAACATACACAATATGTTATGTGTCAATTATATTTCAATAAAATTGGGGTAAAAATAAGAGAAAGGAGACTAAGGTGGAGAAGATAACCACACAATGACTTGATGTTCTCTATTTTTCAAAGGCTTTAATTGAAGAGAAATCTCAGTAATGCTGCTTTTGCAACTACATAGCAACAAAGCATTTGAAATAACTTTTGACACTCTAAGCATAAAAATGTACACTGAGGTGAGAGGTTTGTAGAAAGCAACTCCGTTCCAATGCTTTCTGCTCCAGTGCTTACTGCCGCTGCAAACAACATGAAAAGTGTATTCCCAAAGTTAAATGGGTAAAGTCTCAGCTGAGAAAGGGTTAAATAAAGAGAACCAGATTTCAGCCAGTCAGGGTCTGAACACCAATGAGCATTTCTTTAGATGATGTCATGCTTGAATCCTGATATTCTTTTGAAAAGAGCTTGTGGTTGAAGTTTCTGTAAACCAGACTGAACTGGAATTTCCTCCCATTCCAAGAGTCTCCTTCTCTCCCTCCTACACGGTTTTCTTAGGTAGGGTTGTTCAAATGTAGTAACGTTCTTTCCTAATGTTTGACCCAAAGCACTTTTTGTAACTGTGATTTGCATTTGGAGTCTTTAAATGATACTCGTCCACTGCTCTCCGTGAGCTTCTTTCATCCTTACTTGGTAATGACACGGGAATAAGTGCTTAATTGAAAATTCAGAAAGACACTATCTCTTCTCAGTCATCCTAAATTCTGGCTCTTTCCATTTATGTCCTTCAGACAGTTCTTGGGGTGGGGAGGCCCGCGACAAATGAAAAAAGCGAGACCAACACTTTCAGTTACATAGCAAGACGGAAAGTTGTTGAGGTGTGCGTGGCATTATCCTCTATTCCACTAGTCTGTGTTGACAACCAAATAAGCAGGAGATTTCCAGGTGACAGCAAGTCTGGTGAATTCAGGAAACCTACTCAAGGAAAGAGTGAAACTGTTGAAAGCCTTCACAACTGATCTCGAGACATACAGCATACATGAAGAGACAAGGGTCATGTGCTCTGGACTTTGTTTTAGGCACTCTTTTAACTTAAATCCTGGAGCTATCAAGAGAGTTAGGTTCATGAAATGGCAGGAAAGTTGGTAAGGATTCTTAGGGCCTGGCAAATATTGGCACATCTCCCAACTTGGCGAGAGACAATGTCCTTTATACAAACTATTTTTAGATTTAAAGATACCTTCTTCTGAAAGAATTAATTCATTTACCACCCCATTAAATCAAATCTTAAAATCTTGGTTAACCAATAATCTCTTCTAACATTTCATTTGGAATATACTAAAAAATAGCCATTAGAAGAAAATGTATGTCAAACGTCATGGCACTAAATGAGCTAGTATATATGTGAACAGTCTTTGGAAACAAAAAAATCTATAAAAATGGAAGACATTATTATTTTTAAGATCACTGGCTCTTAACATCATCATTGTCTACCTGTAGTGTAGTCTCCAAGAGAATAGGAACCACATTTCTTTTGATCTCCATTGTATCCCTGTTCCCTAACACAGTGCCTGGAACATCATAAATATCTGATAAAGTTTCGCTACATTGAATTTAAATTTGAATCCACAAATATTTATTAAGCACCTAGTATATAAGTCACTGTGCTGATAGGTAATTGCAAAAAGGAGTACAGAGATAAGTTTCTACCTTCTTGAGTAGAGGACTCAGTCTAATCCATCTAATCCAAGAGCTCTGTCACCCCAGATTGCAAGGCAATGGTTGCAAACACAAATGCCTTAAGAACCAGACAGAAAATGTTAAGTGTAAGTAGGTTGCTGATTTTAAGACAACAGCATATCATGAGGGTAGTGAAAACTGGAGAGGACAAGCTTGCTTAAAATTATAGTTATTCAATTTCAAATTTTTGTAATCACTCTACTAATAAAAATAGTTTTGTCAACTTTCTGGCAGATTATTCATCCGTGAAAAGAAATGAAGTTCTGATACATGTTACAATATGGGTGAACCTTGAAAATATCACGCTAAGTGAAATAAGCACACAATAAAATAAGAACAAAAGATAGATGTAGTATGATTTCACTTACATAAAATATCGAGAATAGGCAAATTCATAGACACAGGAAGTAGATAAGAGGTTACCAGAGGCTGGTGAGGAGAGGGATGTGGAAAGTTACTGCTTAATCGTTACAGTTTCTATTTGGAATGATGAAAAACTTTTGGAAATCGATAGTGGTGATGGTTGCACAACATTGTGAATGTAATTAACATCACTGAATTGTACACTTAAAAATAGTGAAAATGGCAAATTTTACATTATTTATATTTTACCACAATATTTTTTTTTTTAAATTCAGGCAGATTCTATGCAATCTGGCTAGCCAGTTGAGACTCATGAGTCCTGGCACAAGGCTTTGTTCAGTAATTATCTTCCAAATAAAGAAAGACATGGTTTCCCCCACCCCCATGATATTCCGGAGTTTAGTGGAAAGAACACAATATTTCAATTCAGGTGGTTATT
Source organism: Eubalaena glacialis (assembly GCF_028564815.1). NCBI lineage: Eukaryota > Metazoa > Chordata > Mammalia > Artiodactyla > Balaenidae > Eubalaena > Eubalaena glacialis. Next base: position 118,011,584 of record NC_083718.1, read on the forward strand.
GCTCTTGCTATTTACTAGCTACATAACCTTGGGTAAATTAATCTCTCCATACCTCAGCTACCCCTTCCTCACTAATAATGCAGAGATAATCGTGGAACCTACCTCCTAGGATTATAGTGAAGATTGTATGAGGTAATTTTTGTAAAGCTCTTCTCAAAGTGGTTGGCTCATTATCATTATAAGCTATTATTAACATTAGATAAACTAATAAGAGTTAGTTGTTATAATCATTAGAAAAACTAGATAAATAAAGATTTGCATTTTTGTTCCTAGCCTAATGATTTGTTTATTTACCTGACTTTTTGATTTTCTTCTTGGGAACTATAGATGCATCAAAATGGAGTTCATAATCTGTTTTTAAACATCTCAGTTTTATCTAATGATGTTACTGACTTGCTGAAAATCCTTTAATGATGCCCTGTGGTTTTAATAAGCCCCAAGTCCTATAGCACAGGCCTATCTTCACCTCTTCAGCCTTGTAGTGGACTCTGCGGCCTCCTCCTCATCGATTCTGTGCTTCCCAGCAGTCCTGCTTTCTGTCTTATAATCTCTGTGCTTCCAGAGAAGCTGAATCTTCCCTTGGCTCCAGAGAACAAACCTCTGCCCAGGCCACGCTAAAGCAGGCTTTTCCTGTCTCCTCAACACTGTGCGTGGCCCAAAGCAGAGCATGTGGCCTCCACTGCTCCAATTGGGGTGCATCTCAGGCCTCTTATTAGGAATTCTGTAAGTTTTTCTCTCTTCTGGATGGTATAGAAGGCAGATGTGAGGGTTGGAGTTGCTGCAGTCACTTCACTACCTTAGGATACTTAAGTCAACGTGCAGGAGAGATTAGGGCCAAGAAAACTGGAGAGGAATAAAGAACTCTGATAAAGTTATGACTGGAGACATCCACCTCTGGATTTTTCTGTTTACTGAACCAATAAATTTTCTTTATTATTGCAACCAAAGAGTCTTAGCTGGTTTAAAAAAAAAAAGTCTCATGTTGCTCCACTGCTCCCTACCTCTTTCCAGCCAAACTTATCTGGTTTCTGTTTCAGAACATAACTGAGCTTCTTCTTATCAAACTGTTCTCAGCAATACACTCTCTCCATGGATTGTTTATTTGCCGTCCTGTCTCCTATCATTTTCTTACTCTGCTTGCTCTGGTTAATTTTCATTCAACCTGAATAGTTCAGCTCAAAAATTATTTCTCCAAGAAAGCCTTCACAGATCCTTCAGCGTAGACCAAGTTCTCCTATCATGGGCACCAATAACATTTTATACTTCTCCTTTGCAAGACTTGACACCATGATAAATAATTGTCTAATTCATCAATTGATGTCTATCTGCCACATTTTACTATTTTGTTCACTACTGCTATATCTCTAGTGCCTAACATAAAGCCTTGTCCATAAAAATAACATCAAATAAATATTAGTTGAACAAATGACTAGCTCTTAGCTGCCAAGGCTAATTGTTAAGGCATTGCTGTAGACTACCCAATAAAAACAAAAACATTTTATAAACAAATCAGTAGTTGAGAAAAGAGGGGTTAAGATAAGAACAAGCTGCTGGTCTCTGGCTATGGATGAACAGCTACATTCAACAAATATTAGTTGGGCACAAAACAGAGACTGAGGCACAGAAGACATTAGCCCTGCCCACAGCAAGCTCTTTGCTGGACTCTAATTAGCTGGGCATAGAGAACACTGCTGCTGTGAAGGATTCCAAGTCACATCTATTACTCATTGCTTCGGTGCTTAGTTCGATCAGGGTCAAATCTACATTTAGCCTTTTAAAAAGTCTGGCTTTGGCACTGTCCTAAATAGCAGAAAAAGCATAGCTCTCAAGCCCTCCTTTCTAGCAGTTTCCTTTGACTTTACCTTTCTCTAAAGCTTGGAGACAAAGAGAAGCATGTTAGTTGCCTCCAAACCTATCCTCCCCAGGTATATGAAAACATTTTGTAGCTCACAACCCACCGTCCACATTTAAGTTCTACTATATCATTGTCTGGCAGGCAGAGATGGCAAGAGCCTGGGAATGAGGCTGGATTCTAGTGGGAAGTCAAGATGAGCCAGAAGCCAGAATCAACTTTAGTTCCAAACCACACAGAACAGTGATGGCTCTGGTGTCTGAGTAAAGCCAGGCATTGATCCATCCAAACCCGAGCTTTGCCACTTAACTAGCTTTGTGACCTTGTGAATGCTACTTATGATTTTCGAGCCTCAGTTTTCTCATCTATAAATCAGGGATAAAAATACCTAGCCTCATAGAATGAAATGAGATAAAATACATGAAACACTTTGCACAAGTTCTGGCAAATAGAAAACATTCCTTTTAACCTGTCATTATTTTTTAATCCACTAGGAAAAAGGTAGCAGATCAAAGTATGAACTTTTCCCCCAGCTTTTGTTTTGAGCTCAGGCTGTTTTATTCAGTGATGATCCGTATTGATTCCATAAGCAGATGCTTCCTTGGAGATTTTAGCTATATTTTCCCCCTGGGCCCACTTTACCCTGAAACAACCACACAAAAGGTGAGACAGTTCAATGCCGTTGCTTTACATCGTGATAGCAGCTTTGTTGACACGTCAGCCCTCCATGTCAAAATATGACAACCATAATAAGCAAAATAAATTTAAAACATTTATTGGTTTTAAGTGTTATCATTTCCCTCTACTATCAGTGACATATCATGTCAAATGTGATCTATTTGAAGTATACTTTAAGCAAGATAATTAATGAATTGGATTTAGGAGCTGAGTACTTAACATATTTTATGATGCAGTTTGATGAAAAATCCCCATATATAGACACAGTTCAATAGAAACTCCTGGCCACAAGTCTAGTTTACAATCCAAAGACATCCTTCCTACTGAGGCCCCGTGCCCACACACTAAAGGGAAGGGAGAAGATCAAAGTATGCTCTTGAAATTGCTAACACCATCCTAGTACACATCAACAACCAATCCAGCCTTCGTTAAAAAAACAAAAAACAACCTAGGAGAATTGGGTCTATGGTCATGTACTCTTCATTTCATACCAAGTCCATCATCATAACTTATCTTCTCTCAGCTGATAGTTTCTTGGGCAAGGATGAGGCCTCATGGGGACAGTTTTTGCTCAGCCAAACTACTGCCCTCTGGGCCCCATCGGGGTGACATCATGATGTCATGAGCAAAAGCTTTATCGGTGACGAAACCCAGGTGCTCCAGAAGGTGAAAGGTCCAAAGCCATTCTGCACCAAAGAGTGGCCTTCAGTTCAACAGTGGAGAAAAGAAGGAGGAGGGAAAAAGGGAACTGAAGCGTCAGTGACAATTAGAGATTGCCTGACAGGGCCTATACTCAACGAGTTATAGAGGCAATTACCCTAAAAATTTTGAAGCAGCCATTTGCTTAGTAACTTAGCCCGACCTGACACCCTAGCAGAGATTGCCATAAGCGGGGAATTTATGGTGTTGGAATGCCAGTTTAGCATAATTACCTCAGGGAACAGATTTAAACCACTTGGTTTTTGAAAAGTATGCAACAAAAACAACAACAAAATGAGTTTATGCAGACTCAGTACCAATTGCACGACGAGCCCTCTAAGTCTTTATCTCCAAAGACGAGGCCCTCCTCCTTGCCTGTTTGTTTCCTCTCTTTGGATGAAGATTCACAGCATTAATCCATAATAACTGTATCTCACTCCATTACAGGTAGTTCAAGGCCGCTCCGCATAAATGATATGCATGGCTTTGTGTCTTCATCTTTAAAACCACCAGCTATCTTAGTTGCAGACATATGTTAGGTTTAATGCATCCCCTGCCATAAAAGTGTTGCTTAAGACTAATGAACAAACGAATGTTTGTTTAAACCTCTTTGTGAAAATCAAACGAGCTTTCAACAGCTATTCATATATTTATTGTCAGATGTGAATCATCACTTAGGTGCTTTGCCCTGGATTATTACCAGCTAATGCTTGTAGTTTCACGGCGTTAATTCACTTGCTGGGGTTTTTGTTTGGATTTTTTTCCCCCTCTTCCTTTCTGTCGGTGCCATCTCCAGAAAGGCTCTGGATGAAGAGTCCCATAATGTCACCGGCAGAACTGACAACACTTGTGCCTCGTATAGGCATGGTGTTCTCTTCGCGAGGGCCACGGCCTCCAGGGACTGCCAGCCAGCGCTGTACTTCACCGAGCACCTGTCTGCTTTGGATGGCGCCCTGAGGATCCCGCCACCCCCAAGCAAAAGAACACAAGCAGGGCCCGTGTCCTGCCTCTGCCCCCGCCCCTGCTCACAAAGTAGCTTTTTTTTTTCAGACTCAGCAGCACCTGAAAAGCTCCCACAAGATTTCCCCATTATATTAAATAACAGGTTTTAGAAGCTGGGAAATGTTATTCTAGTGTGGCTGGGTGTCATTAAGGTTGCATGTCTATGCTTGTTTAATTTTTCTTCTGCCATTAAGCAAACTAAATGCTCGGAGGTTTTTTTTCTGTCTCAGTGGGGTCCACCCAGAATAGAAAAGAGAAATAAGTGTTCCAGGGTTGTGTAACTGGGTTTTTTTGTTGCTTTGATTATGAGGAAGGAATTAAAAATCCCTCCTAGTCAGTACTTAAAATATCAAAGTCATTGTTTAATGCCTTTGAGTCACTGTACAACTAATTCAATTGCACAGCGTAATGCCGTTTCACGGTGTGTGAAACACAGATAGTACATAGAAGTGATTGCAAAGTTGAATAAACACCAGATTAGTTTTAGAAGTCTGCAACTTCCCGGTGGAGTCTTTCAAACTGAACTGTGCTATTGTCTGACAAAGTCGATGGTCGCAAAATGTTGCATTCCCTTCCACTTGTGTTAACATGAGGGGGTACCTGACACTGTGGTGCCTGGAAGAGATGGCTGTCCTCCGGGAGGTGTGTGCACTGACAACGCAATATCACCTGACTACCTGTCCCTCAGGGAGACATCACAACACGGCCCTGTGTGGGCAAATAAGGGACAAGCAGGGCAGTGACAGAAAGGCTATGGCCAAAGGAGAGACCCCAGGACAATTTTCAAAGCAATGTGATGTCAATGTATACTGTGACTTGAGAGTTAAAAAACCAGAGTAAAGGCTCCCACCCTGCTGCTTCCTGGCCACAAGACCATGGTCAAGCCACCTCACATTTCTGAGCCTCAGTCTCCTTACATGAGCCCACAGTCAATAATAACAACTATTGACTAACTCCCGTGTGTGTTCCAATATCAAACAAAACAAGTAAGCCCATGTCCTCAGTGATGTTTATTAGCTGTTAGAGACAATTATAGAAATCAAATAAAACCCAATGTTTATTGATTGTTAGAGTGTGTCAAACACCGAGCTAAGGGCAAGAGATACAACTACACACAGACCACAGCTCTCATTCTCAATCATTCACCCAACAAAGATTTTTGAGGACCTGATAAGCTCCAGGCACTGGTAATATAACAGATAAAAAATGAAATTTCTTGCTTTCTAAAGCTTGTATTCTGATAGGGGAAGATGAGCAAAAAAGCCAATAATCGGCTCACCCCTTTCAAGTCTTTGCTCATATATCCCTTTCTCAACAAAGCTACATGACCACCCTGTTTAAAATTTCAACCACCACCCAGTATCCATTCTCTTTTACCCTGCTGTGATGGTTCATTTTACGTGTCATCTTGACTGGGCCCTGAGTGGCCAGATATTTGTTCAAACATTATTCTGTGTGTGATGGTGTTTTGGGATGAGATTAACATTTGAGTCAGTAGACAGAGTAAAGCAGATTGCCCTCCCTAATGTAGGTGGGCCTCATCCAATCAATTGAAGGCCTGAATGGAACAAAATCTGACCTTCCCTAGAGTAAGAGGGACCTCTTCTGCCTGACTGCCTTCAAAGTGGGACATTAGTTTTGCCTGCCTTCAGACTTGAACTGAAACATTAGTTCTTCTTGGCTCGTGAGCCTGTCAGCTTTCAGAGTGGAACTTATGCCATCAGCGCTCCTGGTTCTCAGACCTTCAGACTTGGACTGGAACTACACCATCCTGGGTCTCCCTCTTGCCAGCTGTAGATCTCCATAACCATGTGAGCCAATTTCTTATAACAAGTACTTATATACATCCTGTGGCTCTCTTTCTCTGAAGAACTCTGACTAATATGTCTGCTCTATGTCTTTTCTCCATCACACATCTCTTTCCAACACTAAATAATTCATCTATTATATTTTTAGTTTATTATTTATTTCCACCAGTAGAATGTAAGTTTCACAAAGAACTTATTCATTGATACAAGGCTGGCACCTAGTAGGCACTCAATAAATAGCTGTTGAAAGACGAAACAATTAAATATATGTCAAGAGGAGATAAATACTATGAAGAAAAATTAAACCAGGTAAAGGAAATAGAGGGAACCAATGGCAGTTCTTTTTAGAGAAGGTGGTCATGTCCCGGTGGGACCAAGGGCATTGTTTCATGAATGACCATACTATTATTTATCTTTCAAATTCAAACTTTTTCCTTCTTCTTCTTCTTCTTTTAATATAACTTTTTACGTGAAATCTTTGTAGATTCGCATGGAGTTGTAAGTAATAATATGGAAAGATCCTATGTACCTCCTACCTGATTTTACCCAATAGTAATATCTTGCAAAACAATAGTACAATATCACAAATAAGTTATAGACATTGATGCAATCCACTAATCTTATTCAGATTTTCCCAGTTTTACTTCCCTCACCCAGGCAATCACTAATCAGTCCTCCATTCCTATAGTTTTTCCAAACTGGAGACTTTTGAAAGCAAAGGGGAACATATTAATAATTATGGCAGGGCAACTTTCAAATGAGGACTGTCTCCTGCAAAACCTGACAGATGGTCACCTATTTATTATAGCAGTAATATATAGTAACAACAATAGTGATAACAACTACTAACAGTCATGGAATGCTTATAGCATGCCAGGCACTATCCTAAGCCCTGTCTATATTATCACTTTTAAAACTCAGAACAACAGTATGAGGCCAATACCTTTATTGTTCACATTTTACAGATGAGGAAACTGAGGCAGGGAGGCCTTAAGACACCTTCCCAGGGTCACGGGTCATACAGCTTTCAAAACCAAAAATCATAACGAGGTCTGTCTGGTTCCAGAATGTGCCTTTGAAACTCCAGCATATTAAACAAATAATTACAGAAACTAAGTTGTTAATTACAAGTGAGCAAAATGTTTTGAAGGAGAAATACGAAGTGCTACTGTAGCATAAAATGGGAATTGGAAAAATACTTACCTCACACAGAATTATCGTAAGGATTAAAAAATACTAGTTGGAGTGTTTGTATACCAAAAAGAACCTTTAAAAAACGTTTAGCATTGTCAATCTGTATGCCAGAAGAAATGGCCTTAAGTGGCCATTCATCATCTTGAATTTCCAAAATTTTAAGAACAGTCTCCTTAAAAGCACAGTAGCTTCCCATATATTCTCTGAGACACTGACACTGAACATTGGGTTTTAAACTTTAAAAAACTCTATACTTTCCAACAGCAACTCAAAGGAAGTCCCACTCAGCCTGACACCATAAACTGTGCAGCAGAGTTCACCCACAGAGGAAATTGTCTCTGAGTTCCCTCAACATGTAAGAGAATCCATCACTGAGGGACTGAGTCTTTCAGATTCAGAATCAAGTGGGATGTCCTAGAAGAAAAAAAAAACAAAAAAAAAAGAGGTCCACTTGTCAAAGAGGAATGGATCCAGGAGCAATTATGTCAAATTTTATCTCGTGTTTTCTCAAAAAGAGGAGCATTAAGCATCAGCTATCCTAGCACATACTTAAAAATAATTACTTGTAAAAAAATCCTTGATGTCTTAATGTGGTAGTGGGAAAACACAATCAAGAGTATGACACTAGAATGAAATAATGTCATTTGCAGCAATATGGATAGACCTAGAGATTATCATACTAAGTGAAGTAAGTCAGACAGAGAAAGACAAATACCATATGATATCACTTATATGTGGAATCTAAAAAATGATACAAATGAACTTATTTACAAAGCAGAAATAGATTCACAGACATAGAAAACAAATTTATGGTTGCCAAAGGGGATGGAGGGAAGATAAATTAGGAGTTTTGGATTAACATATACACACTACTGTATAAAAAATAGGTAAACAACAAGGACCTACGGTATAGCACAAGGAACTATACTCAATATCTTGTACTAACCTATAATGGGAAAGGATCTGAAAAAGAATATATATATATGTATGTATAACTGATTCACTTTGCTGTATACTTGAAACTAACACAACATTGTGAATCAATTATACCTCAATTAAAAAATTTTAAAAAGAGTATAGCACTTGGGCTAAGTTAGAATATTGAAGACAGAATCTCTTGATAGAGCTCTCAGATGTTCCTGTTCTAAACTTCTTTTTTTTTAATCTATTTATTTATTTATTTATTTATTTATTGGCTGCGTTGGGTCTTCATTGCTGCGCAGGGGCTTTCTCTAGTTGCAGTGAGTGGAGGCTACTCTTCATTGCGGTGCGCGGGCTTCTCATTGCCGTGGCTTCTCTTGTTGCGGAGCACGAGCTCTAGGCGCACGGGCTTCAGTAGTTGCAGCACGCAGTCTCAGTAGTTGCGGCTCGTGGGCTCAGTGGTTGTGGCCTGCAGGCTCTAGAGTGCAGGCTCAGTAGTTGTGGTGCATGGGCTTAATTACTCCACGGCATGTGGGATCTTCCCGGACCAGGCATTGAACCCGTGTCCCCTGCATTGGCAGGCGGATTCTTAACCACTGCGTCACCAGGGAAGTCCCTGTTCTAAACTTCTGGATTTGCTGAGATCTGATCCTGCATCCACTGATGGAAAGTCAGAATGATGGGATCCTCCAGAAGGAGAAGATCATGAGCCCGTACAAGTCAGCTGCCATAGGTAGGGGTGAGTGGGGGTGAGGGAAAGGAGCAAAAATTGGTTAAAAGGCCCATCAACTCAGCACTGAATTGAATGTTAGGTTGGAGCCAAATGACTGAGTTTGAGTCTAAGCTCTAATACTGCTGGGTGGTCCCAAGCAAAGTCCCCAAGTCCCAGTTTCCTCATCTATAACATAAGGATGAAAGTACTTAATGGACAAAGTTGCAGGGGAATTAAATGAGAAAAGTATGCTCTGTATATACTCTCAAATTTTATATAAATAAAGGCATTCTTTCTATTTGAGAAATTGAAGAGAAGGACACACCGAACAGGAGAAATAGAAGAGAAGATAAAAGGGTGAAGGAGCCCCTGCAGGGATTCCTAAAGGAAGGGCTTACCCAGGAGCTGCGGGCCCTTTCAAGCACTCTGCTTGGAAAATTGCATCCTGAGAAATCTCTGCACCCCATTTTTTCTTACCGGAAGGATTTTGATCCTGTCTTATTACCTCATTCTCCAGGCTAGAAAGCTTTTTTTTTTTCTTTTTCTGCTTCTACTCCAGAAGACAATATGCAGTGGACAAAAGGTGGGTCATTGTCCCTTTAGCAAGGTCTCTGTTCAAATATCACCTTTCCAGAAGGGCCTTGGTTCATTTTAAATGGATCACACTCTCTAAAATAACAGCTTACCCGGTATACACGGTCTAACTCTTACCCTGCCTTTTTTTGCCTGCAAAGCTCTTATCACTCCCTGACATGATTTTGCATGTTGATTTGTTTGTTTATTGCACGTTCCTTCACTAAAGTGAAAGTGTCATGGGGCCAGAAAGACCTTGTCTGTTTTATCACCAGTGCCTAAGAGTGTGTGGGACACACTAGGTGCTCCATAGATATGTTTTAAATAAATGGATGAATGAATTCCATTCTTGGCTTTTTTCTATTGACATTCTCCCTGCTTAGCTGCCTAGGGCAACTCTGAAGGTTCTTTTGCTACTTTGCACACTGTTTATTGTCTTTCTCTGTCATTTCATTTGAATTTTTTCCTTACTTAGTTTGGGTTCCCCCAAAAGTAGAGCCTGAGTCAATGGCTTTGGTGCTAGCGGTCAATTTTGGAAGGTGATCCCAGGAGTGGAGGGAGCGGGGTGGCGGGACAGGGGGCATGGAGGGAGAGTGAGGTTGAGGCGAGGAATGAGGAAGAGCCATTTCTAGGTCACTGATACGGACAGTGAGCACTCAGTTCTGCCTGGATTTCCTGAGAGATACACAGAATACCTCCCAAAATACAGAGGACGGAACATTCATCCACCAAAACTGAAGAGTTTGGGAAAAAGTTTAGTCCTTGCCGTTGAGAAAACTTTACTCTGTGTGAAGATGAAAATATGAAATGCTTATGATCTATTTATTGTACCAAAGGGAATTAAATTTTATTGAGTGCCAAACATGACCTAGGCACTGTGCTAGGCGATTTATATAAACTATCTTATTTCATTACCGCAACAAGAGGTGCCATGTATTGGCTTCTACCATTCAGTTAGGTTCTTCGCATACATGATCTTACTAATTCTCACAATAAGGGTTTTTATCTCTATTTAAGAGAGGAGAAAAGTGAGACTTTAGATAAAAGAAATCATTTGCCCTAGACCACACCCCCAATAAATGGCAGGTCTCTGCGACTCTATTGCTTGTCCTGCAGAGAAACAATTGTAGAGAAAATCAAGAGGAACATACCTTTGAGTGAGTGACTGGGACACAGACATAAAAAACTATCAGGATGCAGAGATGGGAAAGATTGTTGTGAGCTAGACTTCATTTTAACAAGAGTTCATTAAGAAGGTGGATCTTGGTTAAATTTTTTAAAAGTTATGAGAGGAGGAGAAGTGGAGAGGAGAAGGGGATGACAAGCCCAAGAAGACAGCTGGAGAGAAAGGCATGGAGACTGGGTAACTGGCTTCATGAAGCTGGAATCCTTGGTCATCAAAAAGCTCACCCCACATTATCTTTCATAAATAAATAGCATGTCATGGAATTATGGAACATGAAATGTGGATTTAAACCATGATCTAAGTCAAATGAAAAAGAAGAAAAAAACTACAACTAAGAACAAAATCCAGATTGCGGTGATGATTCTGAGGCCCTTGAACCTTAGGAACTCTTTAATTTTTCAAAGTGTATTTGAAAAGACATATATTCTGTTTCTGCAGCCTGACAACAGTGGAATGCTAATAACATTTAATTTCCTTGACTTCTAACCTTCTTAACCTGCTGTGCTGTGGGAACAGCACAGTAAATCAAAATACGCCGAACTGTATGGGGAACATGTGTACTGAGCCATTCCAAACTGCCTGGTGATTTTTAAAAACACCACTCACAATGGTATTTACGCTGTTTTTATTTTTCATACGTCTTTCTTCTCACTCCTGCCACAGCTGGTTAGCATAGGTGTCAAAAACAACACACAATAAAGAAGAAAGCAGAAAAGAAACTCAGAGAAAATGTTGAGGGAGGCCAAAATATCCTTGACATCCCTCCCCATCCCAACTGTTCTAAATATTCTTCCATTTTCAATAAAAAAAAAACTGGAATATCGCCTTGAGTCTACTAAATCACTGGCAAATTAAGAACCTGTTTTTAATAACATTTAACTTGTAAATAATGCATTAATTGACTAGCCTGAATGTTAGCTTGAGCATTCAAAACTCTGCTACTAAATTTGTAATGAAAGAAATGTGCTGTAACAGTAGGCTATATGGTGAATATAACAGATTAAGTATGACAGTTGATATTTGTGAAAATGGGGTTATAATTACAGGACACCTGCAGCTGTTTTCCAACCAAAACAACAGAAATTAAACATGCATAAAGTGTGTGCGTGTGTGTCACATTTTCTGGTGGCGCGTTTCTTTTGTTCTCCTGGAGTCTTGTATTGGGTTTTTTCCCTATCTTTTTGTCAGGTCATACGTCTAAGCAAGCAACAAGTGGCTGTTTGTGGATACACTTTATTGGATCTCTAAATGATACATCCCGGGGAGGAAAGAAAAAGAACATGAATCTTTTTTTCCTGAGAGTTAGGAGTTACTAAAAAAACATGACTGATGGCCCAGCATATTTATAATACTCAGAATTAGAGGAAACCACATGAAAAGGAACCAGCAGCCCCCTCAGTCTTGCCTGCCTTGCCCCCAACTATCTAGGAGGATCTCTGAGATGGAAACATGAAGAATGTGGCACCCTGCCAGTAATACATGATTAAAAATGTATGTAGAGGGGGTGGGGTAGAGAAGCTGCTGGAAGTGGGGATTAAATTGACTATTGGCAATGGCTAATAATTAACGAAGTGCTTCAGTTACATTAATTCGTCTTTTCATTCATTCAACAAACATAGATAAGTACCTTACGGTGCCTACACTAAGCTGAGTCCTGAGACACAATGAAGAGAAAGAGCAGCCATGAAAGTCAGGGAAAGGGATGAAATATTAGGAAGCAAATCTTGGCCCATCCTGTCACATGCACCAGGGAAGTTAAGTCAGATAAAGACAGAAAAGCTTCTATTGAATTTGTCAATCAAAGGTCATTAGTGACCTTGGCAAAAATAGTTTTAGTGGCGTGTGAAGGACAGAAACCAGATTACAGTGTGTTACACAAGTAAGAGCCAGAACATGGAGAAAGTGGGTGTAGACTGCTTTTTTCAGAAGTCTGACCATGAAAGGCTAGAGAAAGAGGGTAAGAGGGAAAGAGAGAGAGAGAGAGAAAATGTACAAAAAGCCAGTTTTCTAGTTGCATATGCCCAGTAGTGGTCACAGCCATTGCACACAGAGGATCCTGGCACGTTAACACGCACGTGTGCATCTCAGTTACACTTTTTTTTTCTTTTTTTGCTATCAGAAGTTGAAATTCTCTTCTGAATTAAAATTCTCATTTCATATGCTAATTAGCCTTCATTTTATAAAGGATTGTATTAAAGCTTTGGATACACATTCAACTCTATTACATATTATCAATGAGTTGCCATTAACTTGATCAATAATCTGCATTTTTCTGTATGAAAATTTTCACAATTTACTCTCTCATTCTAACTGGGTTACAGCGAACCATATATAATTGCCACACTCGTGGGTCAAAAATCACTGAATATTGGCAGTTTCATGTGGTTCAACCTAACAGTAGATTGGGGACTACAGAGATCATAGCATTTCAATATCATTTTGAATGAGACATAAGGTGAGAAAAAAGAAACAAAGAGGAAAGCTAGGACAAAGGGTGAGTGAGCAAAAAAAAAAAAAAAAATAGTAATCTTTTTGTCTGGGTTAGGTGTGTGTTCCCAAGGGAAATAATTTTGGGGCATGTAGCTTGATAGTAATAATAGCACTTTTAAGGAGTATGGATGGCTCAGGGGATCAATTGGGATTTAGGGAGTGGGAATTTTACCTGCAAGCTGTCCAATTTAGTCAGACTAACTTGCAATTTTACACAGTTAAACATCTTAACGGATCTGAGACCAACAGACCAAAGAAAAACACTCTTACAATTGGATGTCTGGGTAACTCTTGGCAAGTCTTTTATCCTCATTGTAATGTGATTGCTCCGTCTTGAAGATGAAGACACGGGTTGCTTGCTCAGTCTCAATCTCATGTGAGAAGTCCAGAATTCTAAGTCAGAGTTAAGACAGTCCTGGTGCAGTCAGCAAGGGAAAGTAATTTTTTCCAAACTGTTTGCACTAAAAATAAACCTAAGATAGTCTCAGGGGACAGCTATCCAGTCCCCTTCACGGACAGTATAGCCACTGTGGTGGGAGGTTGAGATGGACTAGGAAGAAAAACTAAAACCTGAAGAAAGACAAACACCCTAATGAGGGCCCCAGTGGTGAGTTGATGGGAAGTGAGCTACCACTGGGAATGTATTACCTGAATGTTTTCTCCAGAGAAGGGTCATTGGGCAAATCTTCAAGGAGAAATTCCCCCAGCAGTTCACTATTTGGGCTCTAGCTAAGTTCTTGGAATGTCCTTTGTCAGCTGTCAGAGTCACATACTCATAAACAAAGAGGAAAAGACTCACTAACATTAAACTAAAGAACAAAGAACACCAGATCCTGGTTCCTTCTGTGTTAACAGAGAAAACAAGAAACTGTTTAAACCAACGTACCAGGGGTCCATGTCACCCTTGATACCTTCATGGTTGGTCTCAAGTTTCTCACCACTGTGAGGCCAGGGCTAGGCAATCCATCAGAACAACTCACTGCTCCTTGCAGGGCACCATACTCGGCATGGGAAGTCTTGAGTCATAGGCCTTGGTTATACAGCATCTTAAAGAAATATCCTAGTTCTCCATCAAACTATAAAATTCCTCCTTCTACATAAAGAAGGCGTCTGGAATTCTCTACCATATCTGGATTTTTATTTTACTGAGTTATAGACAGAGCTCTTTCCTCTATTATATTAGATTTATATTATTATAAAATTGGTCATGGAAGTTAAGAAGATCTCAAAAGCCAGGTCTGGATGGGGTTCTCTCTTTCAGTTTATAAGATGTATTTTGTAACACTTGGCATAGTTGCTTTTAATATTATAATATAATACCTATAATGTATGTGATGAAATACATAACTTGCTTCCCTAAAGGTAAGATATTTCCTAAATCCTAAAGTTAAATAATCTAAACCACAGGGCCAGAAATGAAATTACAGCCAGAAATTCATACCAAGTGTCTAACCACCCTGATGTTACTCCTGGGAGCTAAATGCCAATTGTGTTTGGAAAGAAGTAATTTGACCCATTGTGTTGCTTGAGGAGGAGTTCTTCTGCCACACATGGAAAAGGTTGTGGCTAATTATATGATCGTTTCAAGTTATTTGTTCCTCCCTAAAAGAAGCGTATACTTCCCCTTTCCCACTGACATCAAGCTTGGCCATGTGACTTGCTTTGGCCAATGAAATGTGAGCAAACATGCAGAAGCTTTGAGAGCCATCATGTGGTTCCACCTTGCTCTTCTTCCTCAACCTGGAGAACAGCATGACCTAATATATGGACTCCTCCTTCAGGTTCAATTCCAGAATGAATATATGTGGTACAGAGCTGTAACTGGCCTATAGCCAACACATAACAAGAGAGAGAAATAAATCCTGATTGTTGTAAGCCACTGAGAACTGGGAATTATTTGTTACCTGCAAATAACATAGAAAAAGCTGACCAACACAAAGGTAAAACAAATCCATCAGCTACAGGAAGCGGCTCTGCTCCCTGAAACCCACACATAACCAATCTAGCTGTATCTCCACACAAATAAGGATGGGGATCATGAGGGAGAGGAATGAAGAAGGAAGTTAAGGAAAGAAATCCCAGGGTACTATTGGTGGTGTTCTAGAAGAAGTGGTTATGTTCTGTCAGCTGCATCTTAGGACATTTATTTACTTCCAGGTTTTATCTCCTCTCCTCTCAGTTGGCACTTCCAGGAATATATTACTGTGAGAACATCGCTTTGCCAAGGACCAACCATATATGATTCCAGGAAACCAACGTGTTCTATATTCACCTCAAATGTGTTCTTAATATCCTCCAGTGATTATACTGTACTACATTTTCGTAGTCCAATAATTCCCCCTCCCTAGACAACTGTTTTACACATACTCCTCTCTCTTCAAACCTCTAAACACTTTTATCATCCTCTCTCCTTCCTAGTTTACTGAGAAAATGACAGCACTTAAGAGAATTTCACTCAGCTTCCACCACCACATCTGCCTCCCTACCTGCATCTGTGTCCATCTACTCAACCTTCCCTCCCAGCCATACTCCTAGTCAAGACCAAAACTTCACTTGTTACTAGAGCCTATCCCATTCACTCACTAAAAGACATCGATCCAGCAATTTTCTCTCCTCTCTTCTGCATTACCAATTTTTCTTTCTATTTGATCACTCTCTTCAACATTGAAGCATTGAAATGACATATGTTATTTTCTCATATCTTCTTTAAAAACCCTTTATTACAATTCTCCTCTAGCTATTCCCCTTTCTTTTTAGAGCAAAACTCTTTGAAAGAGTGTCTATACCCTCTGTCTCCAATTTCTCTCCTCCTATTCTCTCTTGAACCTACTCCAATCCAAGATTTTACCTACAACTCTCTGCAGACATGGCTCTTATCAAGGTCCTAAAGACCTCTACTTTGCTAAGCCAGTGGTCATTTCTCAGTCCTCATCTTACTCAGCCAATCATTAGCATTGGACACAATCACTGTCTGCTCTCTGAAACACTGTTTCTTCATTGGGCTTCCAAGACTCTCTGCTTGTCTGGTTTTATTCCTACTTCTCTGGTCACTCCTCTTTGTTTACCCTTGATGTTTCTCCTCATTCTCTGCATCAGAGTCCCCAGGCTTGGTCCTTGGACCCTGTCTGTTTTCTATTTGTGCTTACTCTAGTGAAAAACTGATCCAATCTCATGGATCTAACACTTATACTTCCAACCTATCTCTGTCCCCTGAAATCCACACTCATGTATCCATGACACATGACATAACTACTAGGGAACTAACAGTTGACATGTTTAAAACTCCTAATAGCCCCACCACCACCATCTAAACTGTTCCTCTCACAATCTTTCCCATCTCAGCAATTGGTAACTCAGTTCAAGTCAAAGCTCCTTGAACTTTCCTTGACTCCTATTTTCTCATAACCCACATCCTAACCATCCAGTAAATCCTGTTCATTCTACCTTCAAAATATATCCAGAATCCCACCACTTCCCATAGCTTCTACTACCACCATTCTAGTCTGAGCCACCATCATTTCTTGCCTGGATTAGTGCAGTAGCCTCTTAACTGTTCCTCCTTTTTCTATCTTGATCTTTTTTTACTCTGTTCTTTACATAGCAATAAAGGTATTTCATTTAAACATGCCAGATGGCACTTTCTACTCAACATCTTCCCAGAGTTTCTTCTGATCTCCCCTCTCACTTCCCACTTCTTCATTTAACTCCATTCCAGCTGTATCAGCGTCCTTGCTATTCTTTGAACATATCAGGCATGCTTCCATCTCAGCACCTCTGCACTTGCTGTTCCCTCTGCCTGGAATGCTCTTCTGAGTACTTTCATTGTGTCTGTGAAATAGGAAGCAAAGTTGCCACAGCTCATCTGCTGACTTCCTTCAGAACTTTACTGGGTGAGGTCTCCCTTGGCCACCCTATCTGATGCTGCAAACCTCATCCAGAGTGATCAACCCTGGTTCTCCACTTATTCTTCTTCTAAGCACTTATGATTATCTAACAGACCTAATATTTTACTTACTTAATTTGTTTACTGCCTTTATCCCCCAACGGAGAACATAAGCTCCATGAGCGCAGGATTTTTTAACTACTGTACTCTAAATACCTAGGATAGGGCCTGGCACATAGGAGGCTCAAAAAACATTTTTTGAAAGAATAAATAAAATATTTTTTTCAAATTACCTTCTTGATGGCTGGGTTCAATATTATTTTTTTTGTCCTGACTTCCCTCCTTGTCTGCTGATTTGTTTTTTGGTATTTAGGGCCATTCTACTACTTGTAATTTTCCAGGTCAAAATTCCACATATCCTGTCTTTTCTTTGTTTCTTTTCTTTTTCTAAACCTATCTTCTAGTCTGCAACTTCACTTCCTTGATAGATGGGTGTATTTATGTGTATTTAGTGTTTTATCCCCTTTTCTTAGAGTGATAAGAGAATGTCAAAGTTGAGATGAATTTTAGAGTTCATCTCGTTCCACCTTTCATTTGACACAAATGGAAAACTTGGTATGGAAGAGGGAAGAAACCTTCAAGATTACACACCTAGTTCCTAGTTAATAGCATAGCAGGGCCACCAACTTTCCTCCTACAATACCAACCACCTCATCTTCCTTCTGGCTTCTGTAAGTAAAACCAGCTTCTGTTAACTCTTCTGCCTCTTTTATTTTTTCTCTCCTCTTAGTTATATCACTTTGATATCATCATAAATCTGCTTTTATCTCATTTTGCAAGAATATTTGTATAAAATGAAAAGGGAAGATTTCCATAGAATTTAAACAAAACCCCTACAGACTCTACTAAAGTTTTCATTAGACTCTTTTAGGATGTATTATGTATAAATATGCAAAAGATGTGTTAGAGTTTAAACTCGAGAACACAAATGTTTCAGAAAACATGATTAAGATGTTAATAATAGCATCTACCTCAAAGGGGCATTACAAAAATTCAATGGGAAAATGTACATTGTCTGGCACATGGGGAAGACAGAAGAAACATACACTATGGCATGGAATTATGCGTTTAAAGTGTGAGTGTTGTGTGTGTACCAGAGTTCCTTTGTGGCCCTGTTCTACACGCTATCAAAAAAAATTTGGTGAATTTGTAAGGGTCCAATTAGTTATAATAATTTATTATTCTATTTCCTAGAGTACTTTTTTGCATACTGATTTCTTTTTCTAAACAGACACAATATCTCTTTAAATTAGTGGATGCCAACGGTTATCATCATCTCCGTTTTGTCTGATGGAAACTGAAACTGAAACTCAGCTCAAACATAGCTAAGTAATGGGAGAGATGGAAGCAGAACCTTGAACACTTAATTCCTAATCCTGAGTTAGTCTATTGAGTCAGTCTGCACTCTAAGTATGAGCAAATAATTTAAAATAAAAAACTAAACATTATTTTTCTGTACTACTAAAAATTTGGACGTTTCTCTCATGGAGAGATTGACTCTATATTCCATGCCCTTGAATCTGTGACTGTTTGGCCAATAGAATACAGATGTGAAGCTGGGCCGGATTCCAGGCCTAGACCTTAAGAAACTGGCGACTCTCACTCCCTGTCTCTGGGAACCCTGGGTCAGTATGTAAGAAGTTCTACTGCCCTGAAGCCACAATACTAGAGAAACAATGCAGTCAACACTCCAGCCAACAGCCCAAGCTGAGCCCCACCTTCCAGGCAAAACTGCTATGGTGATAGTCCTGTGAATGAAGCCATCCTGAACCCTCCAGACAAGCCCATTCACCTGCTGAAAACCACTGAGCAACCTCACCCAATTCAGCATGGAGCTGAGGTATCACTGAACTGAGCCATGCCTGAATTCCTGTGCAATAAAATCCTGATATAATAAAAATGGTCGTTATGTTTAGTTACTGAGTCTTGGGGTAATCTATTATGCAGCAACAGATAATGAACAGAATTTGATATCTGCTGCCATAACAATAACCGAAACCATGTAGCAGTGGTTTGGGAACCAGATGATGGGCAGAACTGGAATGACCTCGAGGACACTGTTAGTGAAAGCTGGGAGGACCGGAAGGAGACTGCTGGTGAATACTTAGAAGACAGTACAGTGATTGCTATTGGAAGCTGGAGAAAAAGTTGACCCTAGCAGAAAGTCTGGCAATGCTGTTACCTGTGGCAATGTACACGATAGAAAATAGACCTAATGAACTGAACTGGCTTGGATTTGGATTTCCAGAAGGAATGCCAAATGATTTATTTTAGCCATATGATATGATATGGATAGAGGAAGGGAAGGTTAAAAAAATAAGAACTGTTTAATTATTATAATTAAATAATTATTTATGTTATTTTATGGTATTACTGCATAATTCCTAGGAAGCAGGACTGAGACTTAATCAGTCCAATGCCAGTGTGTGGCCAGTAAGATTTAAGAAGTGTTATAGACTAGGGAGTGCTCTGTGCTTTCCATTCTCTCCAATTTTGAATAGGAATGCCTATTGCCTGTGTCTGACCTCTGTCTTAATATTGTATGCTGGGGGAAATAACCTGTTCCTTTAATTCACAGGTTTTCAGACTGAGAGGACCCATACTCCTAGAAACAGACCTGAAGAGTCTTATTCATGTCTGCACCTGATTTGGATGACAGGATCCTGGATCTTAAGCCTGATCTTGATGGTGCCTGGGTCCTGATATTGTCATGAGACGAGAAGTTTGGGGTCCTTCCGAGAGAGTGAAGGTATTTTTGCATTGGGAAGGAATATGAAAAATCAGTGATCAAAGAATATACTGTGACAGATTAAACATTGCCACAAATTCTCTGATATCTCTTCCATGGAGAGCTAGAGTGTATATTCCCTCCCCTTGGATCTGAGTAAACTCCGTGATTTGCTTTGATTAACAGAATATGGTAGAAGTGATGCTGTGCCAGTTGTTGGACCCAGGCTTAAAATACTGACAACCTCCACTTACATTCTCTTGGAACACTGTCTCTGGGAGCCCTGAGCCCTCGACTACCCTGATGCCATGTTGGAGAGACTCATGTGTAAGCACTCTAGTTGACAGTCCCAGCCAAGATCAGGCTTCCAGCCTAGACACTAAATTTGTGAATGAAGCCATCTTAGAATCTCCAGACCAACTCATCTGCCAGCTGAGTATCCCAAGTGATCTCAGTTGACTCCAAGTGGAACAGAGGGAACACCCAGCAGAGCCCTATTCAAACTATTAACCAAAAATATAGTGAAATATAATAACATAGTGTTCTAAGCCACTGCGTTTGGGGGTAATTTGTTACATGGCAAGAGATAACCAGAACACTAACTATTCATACAATAAGTAAATACATGTGGGCATATTTTTCACAATCGATTATACGCCCTAAAGTGATGATGAGTTGACTTTTTGTGAAGGTAACTACATTTCAAATGTGATAAGGGTGATTTGTATTTTTCTTATCCATAAAGCATGCAGATAACAGTCACTATCTCACTTAGTTCACAGGAATGTTGAGAGAAGCAAATGAGATAATGTATATCTCATCTGCAAAGCCTTTCCCACTATGTAAATGTGGGACATTATTATTACTTTTTAAAGGCATATTTGAATAAAGTGAAGGGTTCCTTTGCAATTCAAATAATCATCCAGTTTTTATCAATTTTGTAAGTTCAGCTCATCACAGGCCTGATTCTTCTATATACCCAGGTATTTATAGGCATGTAAAATTGCTGTTCTATAAATGTAGACTTTATTCAGTACTGCATTAAAGACATGCTTGCTCATAAAAATGTAAAGATATATTTTAGTACAATGTTGACCTGTAGCAGACATATTTTAACTCAGATAAGTAAAGCACAACTGGTATTAGTTCATTCAATCAAACATACAACTCTTGGGAGAGGTGGGAGATGCAGGTAATAAGTAGCTTGAGATAGAAGTTCTACCCCTGGGTTGTGGTTCTGCCTCATCTTGGCACTTAACAAGGGGCACGGTGTGCATGAAGGAGAGAGAGAAAGGAGCATTCAAATACTTTCTTCCATGACAAAGAACAAAGTGTTCTGAAGGCCTAGAAGTAGACCCATGCATTGCTTCTGTTAGAAAAGCTGAGACTGTGAGAAATTTGTCAAACTTTGGGTTACTGAACTCAGATATAGTAAGTGATATTTCATGCTTTTAATGACAGTTTTTCCCCCTCAGAAAGCTACAATATATATAAACGGTCTTTAAAAGGTCATTCCTTAGATTTAGTATCAAAAAAAAGAGCTAAAAGCATGTAAACACATACTACACACACACAATTGTCCATTAGTTTCACTAGCAGCATCTGCTTTTACACCCTAAAACCTTTCATTTGAATGAACAATACACAATGAATGGCCCAATCCCTCAGCTATCACACCACATGACATTCCACTATCAACCCCTCATTAGTGCTGGGCCCCTTTCTGCAGAGCAGTCAGAATGCCATAAAACAACACTTCTTCTTAAGCATGCTAGTCAAGCACATCACAAGTGCCTGGTAAGGTGCTCTTCAGATATTGGTGCATCTTCCCCTTCAACCTATGACGTTTCAGAGATTTCTGGAGCTGTAGAACTTGAGAGGGTCTGCTCCCTGTTAAAGGAAAGACCAACTTGGGCTGAAGGAACATTGAAGGCATAACCAACCTTTGTTTCCATTGCCCTTCAACAAACACCTTTACTGCAATAGCACCTTAGATTCAGGGCAAGTACTAAAAAAAAAAACCAAAAAACCTTTCATACAATCTTCCACAACACGGCCAAGACAAGACCCAGCATTCACTCTCACTTAGCACGTTAGACTGACTAGTGTGTAAAATGCAAAAGAAGTATCGAGACTTACTTACTGGGTACCCTCACAACAACCTTATAGACTAGATTATCATTCTCATTTTACAAATGAGGAAACCAAGGAATAGAAAGATTAGGGAGCTCATCCAACATCACATAGCTGTCATTTATTGAAAGGAAAGGAACTGGATTAAAACCTGAGTCTGATTCCTTAACCCTGTGCTTGACCACTGATTATACTGGCTTCTGAGTGAGGATGGGGGCAATAATGATAGCTATCATTTGTTGAAAGATGATATAGTAGAGTCACGAAACCTGGGGCTTTTAAAACAGGCAGAACTCCAATCTCAACCTCTTAACACCTCCATGACCCCAGACAGGTGAGTGAACATCTTTAAGATGGACATAATTACAATATACTCATAAGATTAGTGTGAGTTTTAGTAATCTATTCAGTAACTGGAATTTAATAAGCACTCAATAAATGAGAGGCTAATTATTATTAGTTCCTATGTACCAAGCACCATTCATATATTATGAACAACCTAACAGCAGCCATGAAAGGAAGGTATT
The DNA here is from genome assembly GCF_028564815.1 of Eubalaena glacialis. Classification (NCBI taxonomy): domain Eukaryota; kingdom Metazoa; phylum Chordata; class Mammalia; order Artiodactyla; family Balaenidae; genus Eubalaena; species Eubalaena glacialis. Next base: position 118,034,030 of record NC_083718.1, read on the forward strand.
TTGTCTATTTTATAAACCCAGAAACTGAGCCTCATATTGCCCAGAATCACATAGTTGAGTCAGGATTTGATCCTAGGCCTATATGACTACAAAAGCTGTGCTAGTTACATACTGTTCCTCGACTTCTCTCAGTGCACCAGCCTAGGCTGAGATCACCCTGCACCAAAATGACATTTTGAATAATCAGTTAACTTTTGTCAGCTACTAATGTAGTGAAACTGCATTGTTCAGTTAACCTATTGCTTTTCAAATTCTATTTTTACTCTAATGGTCAGGGAAGGAAGATATCTAACATATTTAACTTATCTCTCCTGGGGAAAATACTGAACTTATAAATGGCAGCACTTTATAAAAATATTCAAAGTTAGCTTAATTTAGAGAAAACAAGTCTGGACTAAGGATCAGGACACTTGGTTTTTGTTTTGCTTTGCTTTTCACAACTCTCCACTGACAAGCTGTGTGCACTTAGACATGTAACTTCAGGACCTCTACATTCTCCCCATGAAATGAGAGATGAGAGACGAGATCAGAGGGTTCCTTTTAATTCCAAGGTGCTACTAGTTAGTACCTCTTACACACATGTACATATACACATGTAACAGTCAAGAGCCTCTAAACCAGTTATTCTTCTCAGTAGGGATCCAGCAACATTGCTATTGCTTAAAGAGCTGTTTCAAAACTCAGGTTTTAGGACCCTTGAGATTCTGATTCAGTTGATCTTATTGAAGCTTGAGATCAAATCTGTATTTTTTTTTTTTTTTAACACTCTCAGCTTTTTCAGGTGAGCTATCAGGCTCCAGAATGACTGCTTCAGACTCCTTTGCAGGGTCGGCAAAATCACCATGCCCTGAGAACACAAGGATGACCAAAGCCTGCACCAAGACCTCCGCCCACAAGAGCAAGTTCACTGGCGAGGTAGAGCTGTAATGCACCAAATTTGATGTTGTTGGCCATGTATTATCCCATGGTGGATAGATGGGGGAAGAAACCTTTACAAATGATTTTCCTGTAGAAAAAAATATCATACTGCTATTATGGCATCATTTTAAAACTGAAGTAAAGGTCTAGAAAACAATAGAATTGGCCCATGTAGTTGTGGTGTCACATTCAACTTGAGAATCACCCAAAATCAAGAAAAAGTATGATCAGTGAAGCCCAATGATATGGTCAGTACATGAGCACCAAACCAGTACCCCAGTACCTAGGTTTGCTGAGCTGGGATCATGACATGACACCCAAACAATTAATGAAATTGAAAATGAATGGGCAAAATAGATAGAAGAGATTCCAAAGACAAATACAGTGACACCCAATATCAAGAAATGAGTTATAGCTATTTACTATTGTCAAGACCAGCTAAAGTCATGCTGGAAAGGATGCCACCAGCCAGAAAGAAATGGGTCTTTTCTTAAAATATAAATACTACTCAGACCATCATAGTAAATAAAAATATTTACCCAAGGACTAGTGACACCATACGTAAAAGGCTGAAGGTCATGTAGGCACATATCCATTGTCACTATTTCTAAAACTCAAGGATCATGCAAGCCAGAAGGTCAATGCACCAGATCTCTCACCAATTTGAAGAGATATTTTGTGTGTGGTCTTAAGTAATTCTTGTTCGAGTGTTCAAAATAGAGTTAATAACACTGCCTAAGAGTGTTTGACAATTATTTAATTATAACCTGCAAAGCACACTAAACACTTTGGCAGAAAGAGATGTATGAAGAAATGGGTGAAATGAATAAAAGCAACATAGTCCTTAAAAATGAAACGGTGCACCTCAGATTGGGACTTGAACCCACGCAGCCGGGACTCGAACCTGGCGAAAACCCTGATTGAGACTTGAACCCACACGGCCGGGACTTGAACCCGGCCAAAACCCACAGTCTTCCAACTGAGATCACACACCTGGTTTCAGGATTTAATGAAGCTCAGGCTCTTGATGTCTCAGCGCAGAAAGAATTCAGTGAGAGACAAAGTGATAGGTAAGAAGTGGATTTATTTAGAGAGAAACACACTCCACAGACAGAGTGTGGGCCATCTCAGAAGGTGAGAAAGGCACCAGGGTATGGGGTTGTCAGTTTTTAAAGGGGTGGGTAATTTCATACGCTAATGAGTGGGAGGAGTATTCCAGCTATTTCAGGAAGGGGCAGGGATTTCCAGGAATTGGGCCACCGCCAACTTTTTGATCCTTATGGTCAGCCTTGGAACTGTCATGGCACCTGTGGGTATGTCATTTAGCTTGCTGATGTGTTACAGTGAGTGCACACTGAGGCTCAGGGTCTAGTGTAAGTTGACTTGTCCACCATCTTGGACCATTTGGTTCTAATCAATTTATGTCATGTCCTCAGGCTATGTCATTCTTTCAAAGGTTGGGCACTGCCCCCTTCCCTCCTGTTTCAAAAACACCCTGACACCTTCCACTATAAGCTTAGAAATCACAGGAACCAGGCCATGTCTGTCTTCTAGATCCTCTAATCTCAATATTTCATCAGGTATTTATGAATGAAATCTTTCATTCATAATCAATGAAGGAAATTGTTCGTTCACAATCAATGAAGGAAATTCTTCATTGATAAACTGTGAGTCCTGTGTAGATGACCTCAACGCTCTGCCCAGAAGGATATACAAAAACATAGGGATCTGTGGCCTAATACAAAAATATATTTGGTCTTTGCCCCCGGTTCCTGGCACAGAGCTCCTAAAACCCTTGGTACTTCCTGAGTGATAGGAGTGTCTTTTGTTATTCCTGAGTTTATGCTAGTGATATGAATTAGGGTGGGGTCCCTAGATAATCTCAGGATGGGGCTGGTCACCAGAAAGACCAAGTGATTAGAGTGTTGGAACTTTCATCCCCACCCACCAACCTCCAGGAAGGAGAGAGGGAGGGCTGGAGATTGAGCTCTATAAAAACTCCTGAACAATGAAATTCAGAAAGCTTCCAGGCTGGTCAACACCTCTAGGTGCTGGCAGAGTGATGTGTCTGGGAAGGCATGGAAGCTCCATTCTCTACTCCTCCTCCCCTCCCCAATACCTTGACCTATGCCTCTCTTCCATGTAGTAAGTAAAAGACTTTCCAAAGTTCTGTGAGCAAATTATCAAACCTGAGGAGTGGCTCATGGGAATTTCCGATTTAGAGCCAGTCAGTCAGAAGCACAGGTAGCCCAGGACTTGTGATTAGCATCTGAAGTGGGAGCAGTCTTGTGGGACTGAACCCTTTAACTTGTGGGATCTGAGGCTAACTCTAGGTAGGTAGCATCAGAATTGAATTGAATTGTTGGATACCCAGTTGTGTCTGAGAAATGGAGAAGTGGTGTCGGAAAAGACACCACATATTTGGTGTCAGGAGGAAAAAAACCTTCAGGATCAAAGGGTGCAGCCAAGTTCATGGAAGCTGAACTCTAAGTTGTAGGTGTCTTTGCTGGCTTCACTCTCTTCTACCCCTCTGAGGGTCCATTTCATTATGACTACTGGGATGTATTTGGAAATCCTTGATATTGGGAAGAAAAACTGACCTATTTCCTCATACCAGGGCTTTCCTGGACTGATGTCCCAAAAGGTTACATTTATAGACTAAAAGAAAATTGACCGGCGACCGCATGTCAAGCAAGAAATCTTAAAATGAGATGCTGTTTGGGTTATAATTTTGTTAATATCTCTGCTATTTTAAAATTTTTATTTGGTAGAAATAAAGCCTGTTTTAATGTGAAATGTCAACCTAAGTCCAAAATATTTCACCAAGTGCTTCTTACTAAAACTCTGTAAAAGTGAAAAAAAAAAAATCCAGAACACAGGAGCAGCCAGGTAACCCACAGGCTCAAGTCCTCTCCTAAGTGAGGTGACAGAAACAGCTTGTATTTTTGTTTTATATTTCTTTTAAGTCATAAGCAATATATTTTCTAAATCAATCACTCCTATCTTCCTATCCTATCCTATCTTCCTATCTTCATTCCTTTCTCTAAGCTTCAGAGCTCTCTTTCTCTACCCACTTCTTCTCAACCCTAAATAACTTCAGGCTTGTCTCAACTGCTTATAGTAAAGTATATCATGTTCTAGAAAGTGTACTAGTTGGGGATCAAGAGACCTGAGTCTTAGGTCTATTATTGTCTAATACTGCCACTAACTAATTTGGGGATTTAGAGTTAACATTTAAATTCTCTGAGACTTTAGTGGTTTCATTATTTTTTTTTTAAGTTTTTGTATTTTTTGGAATTTTTGAATTTTATTTATTTTTTTATACAGCAGGTTCTCATTAGTTATCCATTTTATACATATTAGTGTATATATGTCATTAGTATATATATGTCAATCCCAATCTCCCAATTCATCACACCACCAGTGGTTTCATTACTATAGTAATGCATTTGGACTAGACGATATTGAAGATCTAAGATTCTCTAACAACATTTTCTATAATGTTAGCAACACTGACTAGTTCCTGAAATTAAGCAAAGGTCTTAGAAAATTTTTTTTCACGTAAGAAGAAAATGGTTGATGCATCCTAATTTCATCATCTACAAAGTAAGAGGTCAATAGATTGTTTCATTCTTGGCATAACTGGAGAAATATAGGATTCCACATGTTAGCTAAAACTTCAGGGAAACACAGGAAAACATTGGTTCCAATCTTAAGAGGAAGAAGAGCAAAGAAAATCTAGTTCATATACCAAATGAAAGAAAAGGCAGCAAAAAAAGCAGAGGGAGAGAGGAAAGCACAAAACAAGATGAAAAAGGTAAATAAAAGCAAAAATGTAGTTATGAAAATAAAAATAAATAAATTAAAGTTCTTTATTAAAAGATTAAGACTAAAATTGGGTTAAGAAACAAAATCCAACTATATGCTGGATTAAAAAAAATACATGGGGGGAGCTGGGCAAGATGACGGAAAAGTAAGACGCGGAGATCACCTTCCTTCCCACAGATACAGTAGAAATACATCTACACGTGGAACTGCTCCTACAGAACACCCACTAAACGCTGGCAGAAGACGTCAGACCTCCCAAAAGGCAAGAAAATCCCCACGTACTTGGGCAGGGCAAAAGAAAAAAGAAACAACAGAGACAGAAGAATAGGGACGGGACCTGCACCAGTGGGAGGGAGCTGTGAAGGAGGAAAGGTTTCCACACACTAGGAAGCCCCTTCGCGGGCGGAGACTGCGGGTGGCAGGGGGGGAAGCTTCGGAGCCACAGAGGAGAGCGCAGCCACAGGGGTGCAGAGGGCAAAGCGGAGAGATTCCCGTACAGAGGATCGGTGCCGAGCAGCACTCACCAGCCCGAGAGGCTTGTCTGCTCACCCGCCAGGGCGGATGGGGCTGGGAGCTGAGGCTCGGGCTTCGGAGGTCAGTTCCCAGGGAGAGGACTGGGGTTGGCGACGTGAACACAGCCTGAGGGGTTAGCGCACCACAGCTAGCCGGGAGGGAGTCCTGATAAAAGTCTGCAGCTGCCGAAGAGGCAAGAGACTTTTTCCTGCCTCTTTGTTTCGCGGCGCGCAAGGAGAGGGGATTCAGAGCGCCGCCTAAACGAACTCCAGAGACGGGCGCGAGCCGCAGCTATCAGCGCAGACCCCAGAGACGGGCACGAGACGCTAGGGTTGCTGCTGCCGCCGCCGGAAGGCCTGTGTGCGGGCGCGGGTCGCTCTCCGCGCCGCCCCTCCCGGGAGCCGGTGCAGCCCGCCGCAGTCAGGCTCCCGCGATCCGGGGACAACTTCCCCAGGAGGGCGCACGGCGCGCCTCAGGCTGCTGCAACGTCACGCCGGCCTCTGCCGCCGCAGGCTCGCCCCGCCTCCTCCGTACCGCTCCCTCCCCCCGGCCTGAGTGAGCCAGAGCCCCCGAACCAGCTGCTCCTTTACCCCGTTCTGTCTGGGCGGGGAACACACGCCCTCAGGCGACCTACACGCAGAGGCGGGTCCAAATCCAAAGCTGAACCCCGGGAGCTGTACGAACAAGAAGAGAAAGGGAAATCTCTCCCAGCAGCCTCAGAAGCAGCGGATTAAAGCTCCACAAACAACTTCATGTGCCTGCATCTGTTGAATACCTGAATAGACAACGAATCATCCCAAATTCAGGAGGTGGACTTTGGGAGCAGGATATATTAATTTTTCCCCTTTTCCTTTTTTTGTGAGTGTATATGTGTATGCTTCTGGGTGAGATTTTGTCTGTATAGCTTTGCTTTAGTCCTAGGGTTAGGTCCGTCCCTTTTTTGTTTGTTTGTTTTTTACTTAAAAAAATTTTTTTTCCTAATAAATGTTTTCTTAATAATTTTTTCCTTATTTTCTATTTTTAAAAATTAAAAAAAGATTTTTAATAAGTTTTTCATATTTTTATTTTAAAAAATTAAAAAATTTTTTTTCTTAATAAAGTTTTTTCTTAATTTTTTTCTTATTTTTTATTATAAAAAATTAATAAATCTATTTTTAAAAATAAAAAATTTTTTTCTTAATAAGTTTATACTTAATAATTTTTTTCTTATTTTTTATTATAATAGCTTTATTTTATTTTATCCTCTTTCTTTCTTTCTTTCTATTTTTTCTCCCTTTTATTCTGAGCCATGTGGATGAAAGGCTCTTGGTGCTCCAGCCAGGCATCAGGGCTGTGCCTCTGAGGTGGGAGAGCCAACTTCAGGACACTGGTCCACAAGAGACCTCCCAGCTCCACGTAATACCAAACGGCGAAAATCTCTCAGAGATCTCCATCTCAACATCAAGACCCAGCTTCACTCAACGACCAGCAAGCTACAGTGCTGGACACCCTATGCCAAACAACTAGCAAGACAGGAACACAGCCCCATCCATTAGCAGAGAGGCTGCCTAAAATCATAATAAGGCCACAGACACCCCAAAACACACCACCAGACGTGGACATGCCCACCAGAAAGACAAGATCCAGCCTCATCCACCAGAACACAGGCACTAGTCCCCTCCACCAGGAAGCCTACACAACCCACTGAACCAACAGCCACTGGGGACAGATACCAAAAACAATGGGAACTACGAACCTGCAACCTGTGAAAAGGAGACCCCAAACACAGTAAGATAAGCAAAATGAGAAGACAAAAAAACACACAGCAGGTGAAGGAGCAGGGTCAAAACACACCAGACCTAACAAATGAAGAGGAAATAGGCAGTCTACCTGAAAAAGAATTCAGAATAATGATAGTAAAGATGATCCAAAATCTTGGAAATAGAATAGACAAAATGCAAGAAACATTTAACAAGGACGTAGAAGAACTAAAGAGGAACCAAGCAATGATGAAAAACACAATAAATGAAATTAAAAATACTCTAGATGGGATCAATAGCAGAATAACTGAGGCAGAAGAACGGATAAGTGACCTGGAAGATAAAATGGTGGAAATAACTACTGCAGAGCAGAATAAAGAAAAAAGAATGAAAAGAACTGAGGACAGTCTCAGAGACCTCTGGGACAACATTAAACACACCAACATTCGAATTATAGGGGTCCCAGAAGAAGAAGAGAAAAAGACAGGGACTGAGAAAATATTTGAAGAGATTATAGTTGAAAACTTCCCTAATATGGGAAAGGAAATAGTTAATCAAGTCCTGGAAGCACAGAGAGTCCCATACAGGATAAATCCAAGGAGAAACATGCCAAGACACATATTAATCAAACTATCAAAAATTAAATATAAAGAAAACATATTAAAAGCAGCAAGGGAAATACAACAAGTAACACACAAGGGCATCCCCATAAGGTTAACAGCTGATCTTTCAGCAGAAACTCTGCAAGCCAGAAGGGAATGGCAGGATATACTTAAAGTGATGAAGGAGAAAAACCTACAACTAAGGTTACTCTACCCAGCAAGGATCTCATTCAGATTGGATGGAGAAATTAAAACCTTTACAGACAAGCAAAAGCTGAGAGAGTTCAGCACCACCAAACCAGCTTTACAACAAATGCTAAAGGAACTTCTCTAGGCAAGAAACACAAGAGAAGGAAAATACCTACAATAACAAACCCAAAACAATTAAGAAAATGGGAATAGGAACATACATATCGATAATTACCTTAAATGTAAATGGATTAAATGCTCCCACCAAAAGACACAGACTGGCTGAATGGATACAAAAACAAGACCCATATATATGCTGTCTACAAGAGGCCCACTTCAGACCTAGAGACACATACAGACTGAAAGTGAGGGGATGGAAAAAATATTCCATGCAAATGGAAATCAAAAGAAAGCTGGAGTAACAATTCTCATATCAGACAAAATAGACTTTAAAATAAATACTATTACAAGAGACAAAGAAGGACACTATATAATGATCAAGGGGTCGATCCAAGAGGAAGGTATAACAATTGTAAATATTTATGCACCCAACATAGGAGCACCTCAGTACATAAGGCAAATGCTAACAGCCATAAAAGGGGAAATCAACAGTAACACAATCATAGTAGGTGACTTTAACACCCCACTTTCACCAATGGACAGATCATCCAAAATGAAAATAAATACGGAAACACAAGCTTTAAATGATACATTAAACAAGATGGACTTAATTGATATTTATAGGACATTCCACCCAAAAACAACAGAATACACATTTTTCTCAAGTGCTCATGCAACATTCTCCAGGATAGATCATATCTTGGGTCACAAATCAAGCCTTGGTAAATTTAAGAAAATTGAAATCGTATCAAGTATCTTTTCTGACCACAACGCTATGAGACTAGATATCAATTACAGGAAATGATCTGTAAAAAATACAAACACATGGAGGCTACACAATACACTACTTAATAACGAAGTGATCACTGAAGAAATCAAAGGGGAAATCAAAAAATACCTAGAAACAAATGACAATGGAGACACGACGACCCAAAACCTATGGGATGCAGCAAAAGCAGTTCTAAGAGGGAAGTTTATAGCAATACAAGCCTACATCAAGAAACAGGAAACATCTCGAACAAACAACCTAAGCTTGCACCTAAAGCAATTAGAGAAAGAAGAACAAAAAAACCCCAAAGCTAGCAGAAGGAAAGAAATCATAAAGATCAGATCAGAAATAAATGAAAAAGAAATGAAGGAAACAATAGCAAAAATCAATGAAACTAAAAGCTGGTTCTTGAGTAGATAAACAAAATTGATAAACCATTAGCCAGACTCATCAAGAGAAAAAGGGAGAAGACTCAAATCAATAGAATTAGAAATGAAAAAGGAGAAGTAACCACTGACACTGCAGAAATACAAATGATCATGAGAGATTACTACAAGCAACTCTATGCCAATAAAATGGACAACCTGGAAGAAATGGACAGATTCTTAGAAATGCACAACCTGCCGAGACTGAACCAGGAAGAAATAGAAAATATGAACAGACCAATCACAAGCACTGAAATTGAAACTGTGATTAAAAATCTTCCAACACACAAAAGCCCAGGACCAGATGGCTTCACAGGCGAATTCTATCAAACATTTAGAGCAGAGCTAACACCTATCCTTCTCAAACTCTTCCAAAATATTGCAGAGGGAGGGACACTCCCCAACTCATTCTACGAGGCCACCATCACCCTGATACCAAAACCAGACAAAGATGTCACAAAGAAAGAAAACTACAGGCCAATATCACTGATGAACATAGGTGCAAAAATCCTCAACAAAATACTAGCAAACAGAATCCAAAAGCACATTAAAAGGATTATACACCATGATCAAGTGGGGTTTATTCCAGGAATGCAAGGTTTCTTCAATATACGCAAATCATACAACGTGATACACCATATTAACAAATTGAAGGAGAAAAACCATATGATCATCTCAATAGATGCAGAGAAAGCTTTTGACAAAATTCAACACCCATTTATGATAAAAGCCCTGCAGAAAGTAGGCATAGAGGGAACTTTCCTCAACATAATAAAGGCCATATATGACAAACCCACAGCCAACATTGTCCTCAATGGTGAAAAACTGAAACCATTTCCACTAAGATCAGGAACAAGACAAGGTTGCCCACTCTCACCACTATTATTCAACATAGTTTTGGAAGTGTTAGCCACAGCAATCAGAGAAGAAAAAGAAATAAAAGGAATCCAAATCGGAAAAGAAGAAGTAAAGTTGTCACTGTTTGCAGATGACATGATACTATACATAGAGAATCCAAAAGATGCTACCAGAAAACTACTAGAGCTAATCAATGAATTTGGTAAAGTAGCAGGATACAAAATTAATGCACAGAAATCTCTTGCATTCCTGTATACTAATGATGAAAAATCTCAAAGTGAAATTAAGAAAACACTCCCGTTTACCATTGCAACAAAAAGAATAAAATACCTAGGAATAAACCTACCTAAGGAGACAAAAGACCTGTATGCAGAAAATTATAGGACACTGATGAAAGAAATTAAAGATGATACAAATAGATGGAGAGATATACCATGTTCTTGGATTGGAAGAATCAACATTGTGAAAATGACTCTACTACCCAAAGCAATCTACAGATTCAATGCAATCCCTATCAAACTACCACTGGCATTTTTCACAGAACTAGAACAAAAAATTTCACAATTTGTATGGAAACACAAAAGACCCCGAATAGCCAAAGCAATCTTGAGAATGAAAAATGGAGCTGGAGGAATCAGGCTCCCTGACTTCAGACTATATTACAAAGCTACAGTAATCAAGACAGTTTGGTACTGGCACAAAAACAGAAATATAGATCAATGGAACAGGATAGAAAGCCCAGAGATAAACCCACGCACATATGGTCACCTTATCTTTGATAAAGGAGGCAAGCATATACAGTGGAGAAAAGACAGCCTCTTCAATAAGTGGTGCTGGGAAAATTGGACAGCTACATGTAAAAGTATGAAATTAGAACACTCCCTGACACCATACACAAAAATAAACTCAAAATGGATTAAAGACCTAAGTGTAAGGCCAGACACTATCAAACTCTTAGAGGAAAACATAGGCAGAACACTCTATGACATAAATCACAGCAAGATCCTTTTTGACCCAGCTCCTAGAGAAATGGAAATAAAAACACAAATAAACAAATGGGACCTAATGAAACTTAAAAGCTTTTGCACAGCAAAGGAAACCATAAACAAGACCAAAAGACAACCCTCAGAATGGGAGAAAATATTTGCAAATGAAGCAACTGACAAAGGATTAATCTCCAAGATTTACAAGCAGCTCATGCAGCTCAATAACAAAAAAACAAACAACCCAATCCAAAAATGGGCAGAAGACCTAAATAGACATTTCTCCAAAGAAGATATACAGATTGCCAACAGACACATGAAAGAATGCTCAACATCATTAATCATTAGAGAAATGCAAATCAAAACTACAATGAGGTATCATATCACACTGGTCAGAATGGCCATCATCAAAAAATCTACAAACAATAAATGCTGGAGAGGGTGTGGAGAAAAGGGAACACTCTTGCACTGTTGGTGGGAATGTAAATTGATACAGCCACTATGGAGATCAGTATGGAGGTTCCTTAAAAAACTACAAATAGAACTACCATACGACCCAGCAATCCCACTACTGGGCATATACCCTGAGAAAACCATAATTCAGAAAGAGTCATGTACCAAAATGTTCATTGCAGCTCTATTTACAATAGCCAGGATGTGGAAGCAACCTAGGTGTCCATCATCGGATGAATGGAAAAAGAAGATGTGGCACATATATACAATGGAATATTACTCAGCCATAAAAAGAAATGAAATGGAGGTATTTGTAATGAGGTGGATGGAGTTAGAGTCTGTCATACAGAGTGAAGTAAGTCAGAAAGAGAAAAAGAAATACAGTATGCTAACACATATATATGGAATCTAAGGAAAAAAAAAAAAGGTCATGAAGAACCTAGTGGCAAGACGGGAATAAAGACACAGACCTACTAGAGAATGGACTTGAGGATATGGGGAGGGGGAGGGGTGAGATGTGACAGGGTGAGAGAGTGTCATGGACATATATACACTACCAAATGTACAATAGATAGCTAGTGGGAAGCAGCCGCATAGCAGAGGGAGATCAGCTCAGTGCTTTGTGACCACCTAGAGGGGTGGGATAGGGAGGGTGGGAGGGAGGGAGATGCAAGAGGGAAGAGATATGGGAACATATGTATATGTATAACTGATTCACTTTGTTATAAAGCAGAAAGTAACACACCATTGTAAAGCAATTATACTTCAATAAAGATGTTTTAAAAAAAAAATACATGTAAAAAAAGTAAAAAGATGGGTAAAGATCTACCAGATTTATGTAAATAAAAGATTAATAGCACAAAAAGTAGACAAAAGGAACTAGACAAAACAAAGAATGTAAATTTAGAGTAAAAAAAGATAGACTTCACAACAAAGGTATAATAGGTAGGAGCCGTTATGTACCTAGTAACTGGCATTAAAGTGTATAAACCACACAGCTCTCAGATATAGTGGGAGAAATAGGCAGATACACAACTGAGACCTTGAAACTGTTTTCCTTCCTTGATAAATCAGTAGGCCTAATATAAATTATATTTAACTAGTAATTTTTAAATAATATGATTGTTATAGTTTAAAGTTTATGCCCTTCCATGAGTACATAGACTTAAAAATATGTAGAATGTTTTTAGAAGTTAATCATGTAAAAGAACAAAAATTAAACTTTGACAAATTCTATAAAGGACAAGTATACAGTCTACATTCTGCAACTCTAATGAAATAAACTAGAAAATAGTAACAAGAATTTTAAAATAGGAAACTTTATTTGTCAATTAGAAAACATATATAAGTAACTCTTGGACCAAAGAAAAGATAAAAATTGTGTTTACAAATTATATGAATGTTAGAAAATTGAATATTAGAACATTTCATATTAAATCTAAACAATAGATTTAAAACTAGTCAGAGGAGATAGGAAATTTCTATACTTGCTTTATTAGAGCAGAACTAATACAAGTAAAAGACTTAAGCTTAATTAAATTTAAGAAGTTAGAAGGTAAAAATATTTTTTGAAAGCAGAAGGAAATAAATAACAAAAATCAAAGCAAAGAGTAATGAAAGCAAACACAGAAAATGTAATAGTCAAGCATATCTGGCAAGTTCAGAAAAAAAGTTAAAAAGATAAATAACTTAAGACAAAATTACATAAAATGAGAAATGAGAGAACTAGAGATATGAGAGATACTCTTAAAATTTACAATACAATATTGTGTTAAACTTTCAAAATTCACTAATGTTCTGGGAAAATAGAAATGGCTAAAATCAACTCATTAAGACTAGTAAATTGAATAGGCCTTTGTCAGTGGAAAAAAATTTTAATTAATTCCAATAAGGTTTCTAAGTCAAAACTATTTTACCAGTCTTTGCAAGTCTTAAAAGAAATAATCTGCCCATCACATATACCATTTTAGCACAGAAAAAGATGGAAACTTTCAGACTCCTTTCACGGTGAGCATAGCCATAAGAACCTAATAAAGATAACATGGGGAAAAAATTACAAACCAATACTACTTCTGAGTATAGATATAAATTCATAAGTAAATTTCTTGAAATTGGGATCTCATAATTAAATAATGAAGACTGTGAGCTTTTACCCTACTTACAAGCTGACAAGTTAGCCTGCCATAGTTTCATGTGGCGGAAGAAATGAGACTTTGGGGTCAGAGACAAAGGATTTTATTACTTATAGCACAGGAAGCAGCCTAAGCATCAGTATGTATGTCAGTGCCCCCCCATTCTCAGGGGGGTGATGCAACATGGGCCCAGGTAGATGCCTGCACATTCAGTGGGTTGCTTTACAGGAGAGGAACCCTGAGCTTAGGAAACTTGAATCTTTAAAAGTGGGCAATAAGCATCCTCCCATTGCCCCAGAGAGAGACATTATCTTTATTATAGTGGACAGTAAGCATGCTTGCTGTTTGCTCCAGAGGGAGACACTATATCTTCAAGGCTATAAGCAAACCTGCCCTTTGCTCTGGAGGGAAAGACTACCTCCATCCTTGAAAAGATATTCTGAAACAAAGAGCAGTCAGTGCCTCTGCTTACAAGATACACAGAAATGTGTGAGACCCATGAAGACTTGCCACCCAACACATCATTAGTAGGTATTATTCTAAAAGTGCAAGGATGGTTTAATATTTAAAAATATAAATAAGGCAAAAAGACAACAATATAATACAATTCAACATCTAGTCTTTGTGGTTAAAAAGAAAAAATTTTTTATAAATAGAAATATTATTTCTTTAAATGTGATTTTCAATTTCTTTAATTGAAATCTATCTGTTAAAATCAACATAAATATATTAAATGTTTATCCTAAAGCAACAAGCAACATACTTACAGTGAAACCCTATAGGCATTCTCTTAAAATTGGAAACAAAATAAGGATGGCCATTATAACTGCTATTATCTAACATTATTCTGGAAGTTCCAGTCAATGAAATGAAAATGAAACATACGTAAGAAGTGTAAGTATCAAAAATCATCATTATTTTAAGTGACACAGTTATACATAGACAAAGCAAGAAGAACTAAGGAAAAACTTTAAAAATAATGAGTTCAATAAAGAAGCCACAACAAAATAAACATTTTAAAAAATGTCCAGTGCCAGCAATAATGAGTTATTTTAAACAATGTTAAACCATAATAACTAGTTACATAAGATTCCATTCCTGCTAGCCTCAAAATTTTTTAAAAAATAGAAATAAACTGAACAAGAAAGAATGTCACCTAAACAAAGATAAATTCAGCACTTCTGAGGCTTTCAAAAGAAAGTATTTAAAAAAAATAAATCACATGATCCTAGGTGGAAAAAGGAATTTTGAAAGTTATTAAATATTTCCAAGTTGAGCTGCAAATATAACTATATTCAAATTAAATTCCCAGTAAGAATTTAGGGATCAGACTTGATAAAATATTTTTAAATGTATATGGAAGAATATCACATGATGATAACAAACAAGTTTCTAAAAATAAGAGTGATGAGAAGGGACTTATCCTTCTAAATATTAAAACATATCATAAAGCTACAGTAACAACTCAACAAGCAAACAAAAACAGAGTGAAATTAAAGAAAAATCAGCATATAGTGCAGTGGGGAAAAACAGAGACCAGAAAAAGGTATACACATCATAAATCAGTGGAGAAAGGATGGTACTGAGCCAACTAATTTTTTTCTTAGAAAAACAAACAAACAAACAAACAAAAACTTATGTCTCTCTTATATAAAATAATTTCTGGATGGTAAAAGTTATATTTCTAAAATAAAACCATAGGAAGCTAGAGTAAAAGATTGGTGAAATCTATTGGGGAGGGCAAGGACAAAAGCAGAAAAGTCAAGATGGAATAAGTCATGAAGAAAAATAAGAATAGATTAACTGAATAGAAATAGAAATCTTTATAGCAAAAAAAAAGTCACTATAAACAGCATTAAAAGGCATTCTATAATGACAATAAAATATTGCAAAAGTAATGATAGATGTATTCAATAATGGGAGACAGCATTGGGTAGTTTACAAGTTCAAGCTGGAATTTATGTACAAAAAAAGTTCATGTGTTACTTATGATATAGAATAGACGAAAGGAGATAGAGAGAAGTGATTAGGAGCACGGGAGCAAATCCCAGTTCCAGCTCTTGCTAAGGATGTCACCATGCCTCAGTTTTATCATCCCTAAAATGAGAATAATAACACCAAACCTCACAGTGTTGTTGGGAGAGTTATGAGAAATCACAGCCTGGCAAGAGAGTAAATACTAAATAAATGTTAACTGTAGGAGTATTAGTTGCAGTACGGGGTATAATAAATTACACTTTCGCTCTTGACTCACTTGTCTCTCTCCATCTGTGTCAGGAACTGGGAGAGAGGTAAACACAGGAATCTAACTGATGAGCACCTCTACATAATCCTAATTGTTGATTTAACTGGATTAGAGAAGCAGCTCAGCCTGTGGCCCAAAGAAGTGAGTCTTATTTGGAGAATAAGAGAAACAGAGAAGCTGGCTGCATCCTGGAGACCAGCCGCTCCAAGGAGATGAAGGGGCTGAACAGAGAAGTCTGGAGACTTCACAGGATCGTGGTGGGAATGACTGAGTTGTTACCTTCTCCCATGTCACCAGCCAAAGAACTCGCTCCACCTTGGGATCCAGAGAGGTGACAAGTCAGTGTTCTGCGTACATGTCTCCTTCCTGGTCAGCAGAGGGGAAGCCCTCCTCACCTCCAATCATAGAAACATGAGGCGAGAGGGAGAAGCATTCCGCATCCCACCCCACCTTATTACTTGGAAACAATGTTAAATGAAGAAATTGTAATGGAATATTTTACTGCCATTCAAAAGTATGTTTTGGGGGCATTGGAAAATTGTCACAATACAGTGCTGAGGGGGTAGGGTGAAGCAGAGTCCTCTTATTTATTCATATTTGCACAGGAAAATTCTGTAAGAAATACAATAAAATGTTAAAAATTGGTTATTTGAGGGGTAGTGAACTTAATTTTAATTTTAAAATTTTAATTTCTTATAGTTCACTGTATTTTCAAAACTTTCTACAGTTTTAAAATTTTAATTTCTTATAGTTCACTGTATTTTCAAAACTTTCTACAGTTTTAAATTTTTAATTTCTTATAGTTCACTGTATTTTCAAAACTTTCTACAGTTTCTTATTACATTCCTAGTCAGAAATAAAAGAGAGAAATATGACTCTTTACTAGCTTCTTCAGACAATTTCAATTTCTCAAACCAACAGAACTCTAATTTAAAAGGATTTAAAGTATATGGTTTACTTCTTGGCACAGAGATTTTAGAAATGGATCAGGAAAGAGAGACTTTTCCTTTATTTCTATATGCACATCTGTATTTTTTTATAAGCATGTATTACCCTTGAAATTAAAATATAAGCCATTAAAATTTGTATTTTAAAAAGTGGGTTTTTTTTTTTAAATCTTCTACATCAAGAGACAGGAAAAACGAAGCAAAGCCAAATATATATGCGTAAATGTTAAAGTTTATGGTTGGGCTTGGGTAGCCTACCACCAAGAAGCTGGGTATTTATTTCAGGGCTCTGTTTCTGTGAGGTTCAAGGGCACCAAATGGGCATTATAAATATTAATAAAAACTTCAAAAGCTAAACCACATTTTTATGGAGTTAGGAGCATAAACTGAAAGAATTAATTTGGGAAGGAAAAGGTGGTGGTTTTCTATGGTTGTTTGGTTTTGCTCTTGCTGAGAAATCCAGCAGTTCTAATTCTATCACAATAAGGAAAACTGTATAGTTTGTTGTTTTGAAAACCACTGATGCTTGAGTGTGTATCAGGTCACAGACAAACACGCAGAGGGTCAAGAATATTGTTTTCAGAGTAGAATTTATATCTAAATGTCTAGTTACGATCTAGCCCCCATGTCCTCCAGGAGTTGGGTCATCTATTAGACGATACGTGTAAGCTTGTACATATGTGTTTTCTAAAAGCTGACCCCAAATATGAAAAATGTGAAGGGCAAAAACATAACTGCATAACTGACCTCTTGAAAATAATAACCAAATTGAATGAGCAGAAAGGATGGGCACTTCTAAGATGGGGCTGCCGGACAGTGAATTCACGGGGGCAATGATGAGAGGGGACAGCCCTGCAGTCCTACCTTCCAGCCAGACTGTGCTCCCTTTATAGGCCTGAGAGCAGCTGCATTAAAGTTTAATCATAATAAGACTGTGTTCTATTTACATGGCCTCTTTCATCCCAAGAATTTGAGGACTTGGTGGACTTCCTCACATTTATCTTCACAACACCTGCTGAAAAGCAAGCTGGAACAGGTGTTGTCTTCCTTTTACACGCTGGCAAACCAAGGCAGGTAAACAGGTCTTCTGTGCCCCTGGTGAGACAGGGAGTTAAAGAAGGGAAGGCTGCATGTTTTTGTCCCTCAGAAGGAACCAGGTTAGCACACAGGAAGGACTAAAATCTGCCTTCCAGTTCAGGAGGAATCTTGATGATTAGACAGAGCACCGGTGTCAGTGAGCAGAGTGAGAAAATGGATAGAGGTATGAATAAGAGGTTCAGGAAATGTCCCATCTCAGGGCATGGAGAAAAGGTCTCCTTGACCAGTAGATGTTGAAAATTCCACACACAGTCCTTTCTTTATGTTATTGCATTGCAATCTCAAAACCCCCCTGTAAAGTGTCAATATCTCTAGAGGCATACTACAGTACGTTTAGCCACTCTCAGACAATAGCATTGCAACAGTAATTAATTTATGAAATTTATCTTTAATTATATTGTTAGCTGAATCCTGAGTCTCAATGGAACTAGGAGCCGGGCAAAATACGTTTTGATGGAAGGAAGGAGTTATCAGTTATGTTCTGCAAACTCAAGTCCTTTTTGCAAAGAAGCTATATATTAATTAATTCAATTATTTAACTAGAAAAATTGGTCCAGACTATTTCTGATGGAAGCAGAATGAGACAGGGAGAGAATAATAATAATCCTGGCTCGAGTCTTGCCTGGCCATGCACCAGCTATACACCAGCAGGCAGGTCAGCCTCGCTAAGCCTCCACTTCTCCTGTGTTATGTGAGAACAATCATGTGTGATCTCAGTTTGGATTCCCCCAAGGGCAAATCTTGAGGCAAGAATGGGGAGCGGGGCTTCCCTGGTGGCGCAGTGGTTGAGAATCTGCCTGCCAATGCAGGAGACACGGGTTCGAGCCCTGGTCTGGGAAGATCCCACATGCCGCGGAGTAACTAGGCCCGTGAGCCACAACTACTGAGCCTGCGCGTCTGGAGCCTGTGCTCCCAACAAGAGAGGCCGCGATAGTGAGAGGCCCGCGCACCGCAATGAAGAGTGGCCCCCGCTTGCCGCAACTACAGAAAGCCCTCGCACAGAAACGAAGACCCAACACAGCCAAAAATAAATAAATAAATAAATAAATTTAAAAAAAGAAAAAAAAAACAATACTGTATCATAAACTGAAAGTAGCAAAAAAAAAAAAAAAAAATGGGGAGCAAGTTTGGGTGGTAATCCCTGGGACCACTGGAGAAGTGAGATGGGAGGAGGGGAAAATCAGTCCAAGTGGCTTCACTGAGGGGTTCCCACTGTGGTCACTGCTTTCAACCCCTGTGAGGACCCTTTGGGACACTGTGGGAACGTGCTTCAGAATTGTCCCAGCAAAGGGAAAGGAAGCTGGGGGGATTTATACAGGAATTCCCATTCTTCCAAGGTTGAGGGCTGTTCCTGGGCCAAGGATTCATGGGTACTTCCCCCTTAGCCCCCGACTAGGCTGAGGATCTTCCCATGAGGCCAGAGCACACGTGAGGCAGAGAGACACTGCCATCACGCAGGAGACCAGACTGCCCGCAGGAGGCTTCCTGGGGTGGAGCAAGGAGATGGAGATGGGCACCAACGGTGTCTGTCACACACAGAGCCGCTTCATACAGCTGCTGAGGAAAGTCATGGAGGATAATGTGAATATGATGCTTAGCATAACATCAGGCACATGAGAAAGAGCCAATGTCAGTTGCTGTGATTGTCATTATTGCTACTTTTTTTTTTTTTAATTAAGGTGGACCTAAAAGCTCACTGTCACAGCAGAGGGTTCAGGGAGCCAGGAGAGAGCCAGAAGCCGCTGGGTAGGTCTGAGGAGAGAAGCCATAAGAATTCAGAAGAGTGAAAATAGTACAACCGTGAGGGTGTCAAAGGCAACCATCATGTCCTTCCGAGTTCTGCCTCCTTGATCCTGGGGGACACTGGTGGGTCAGCTTAGCCAGATCTCTACAGAGAACCAGAGAAGAAAAATAAGTCTGCATGTCCTTGCTACCAGCCTTCCCAGGTAAAAGCACACCTGGCAGTGGAAAATCCCAACCCCCTGGCTGGGATAAGAACTATCTGACTGCAGAAGGAAGCGCAGTAAGTATTTCTGGTTCAACCTGGGCTACATGACAGCTTCTCTGAAGTTTTGCTTCAACTTGAGGCCCAATTCAACAGGCATGAATCCCCACAAATTAACTCCCAGGGAAAACACAGCCGTTTGAGAAGAGAACTGACACCTTTTGCAAAAGAGCAGAACCTTCAGTCCGGTACATGCAGGATGACTGTCTTCGACTGAGGTGAGATATAATGGATCCAGGTGAACCCCCATCGACAGGCACCGCGGCCGCAATAGCTGAATCCATCACCATTCCCCCAGTGCAGTGTCATGCTTCTACCTCCCTTGTATATGGAACACGGCTCACAAAAGAAAACCGTTTTGTTTGGCAGGTGGAAAATCATTTCAATTGTGCTATTTTTCTGTTTACTCAAATAAATATAAAGATGCTTTTCTTTCCCGCAAAGAATTGTTATTGCTATTTGAATCTATGTTGCTTCCAAAACAAACATCTTACTTTGAGTTCAGAGCAGAGCATTCTGTTCCTCAGAGGAGTGATATTCTTTAGAAGGCTGGTGGGAAACTTGTAGAATATTGAAAGGATAAGACTAATTCCAGAATAAACAACCTGGAAACTTTGTTTTCTGACCTCTAATAACTCTGAACGGTCCCTCCCATAGGATGTACTATGGGAGTGACTGAAACATGAAGGATTGGCCTATAGGACAAGCCAAGGGTAGTCCAGCCCGTCCCTAAACCCACAGCTGATCTTACAAGGCTATTCTCAGAGCTGTCTGTCTCTCTTTCTCTCTGCCTATACAGAGCCCTGTCTTCCCCTATAAGCCCACTTCTGCTTCCAGCTGTGTTCTGTGGAGATCTCACTCCCTCTCTAATGAGTAGGTGCTTACTGAGACCTGGACCAGATCTTAAATTACAATGAGTCTCACGGAAAAATTACTGGATTCACTTGTGGCTTCCTTCTACCATCCCACCATTCAAGTCCCAACTCCTGCAGGGAGCCGTATCTACCAGCTGTCTGTGTCATTGCCTGGCCAAATCTCTCTAGGATTTCTTTTAGCCTGATTTTGTTTTTATCCTTCCATTCCATGAAATGGATGCTAACTTACATAAGAAAAGTAGATAAGTAATTATGCTCTTGTTATTGACCAGCTTCTCTCTCTTTTGTCTTTCTTAGGAGTCAACATGATTATCATCCTCTTCAAAACAAGTGACAATTAATGAGTGTATTATCCTGTGCCATTCTCCAGACACAATGAGGGCAATAGCATTATCCCCATTTTAAACAGGAGGGATCTGGAACTTGGAAAGTTAAGTAACTGACCAAACCATTGTACAGCTAGACAGGGCAGCACTGGCAGGTTTAACCCAAGAATCTGCATAGTTTGTGTTTTAAACCACCATGTACTTCTGCCTTCCACCATCAGATTAGGCTGTGGAGTCCTGGGGGACCATCTACAATAGCACATATGCAGATCTTCTATTAATAAAGGCTGCAACCTTAATATCTTCCATGTGTGGTGCCCCATACATTTACACAGCCCCTTCCACGTGCATTCTCTTATTGAATTCAAATGGTAACAATCACGATAGGGATCAGTCAGGCACAAGTCTGCTTTCTCTGCTTAAAATAGAAAACTTGAAATTCAACATTCCCTATCCACAAGAACAGCCAATAAGTGACATCTACTTAGCATCGTTCTTTTTTTTCCTCTCCTGTCAGGGTACAGGCTTCTATCACACATCGTATCCCTCTTTTTCGTTTTGCCTCTATAGAAACAGAATGTTGTTTCCTCTAAGAAAAGCGTTCCCCTGATGGGAGTGACACGCCCGTATTAATGGAGGAATAAAAGTCTCACGATTGAAACCTAGTTAGAACCTGCAGAATTTATAACTCAGCAGCAAGAATGTTCTCTTTGCAGAAAACTGGGACATAATCAAGTCTTTCAATGGAGGGCAGAAAAGGGAAATCACAGAAAATCAATTCAGTATTTTTGAGGTGTGGAATGGAGATAAAGGAAATGTTCTCTCAACTATTTTGTGGGCAGAGAGATATGATCATTGTTTTCCGCTGTAAGGCCAGGACTTCTCCTCGATTCGTGGTGTGACCTTGCTGTGTCGTTCCGTGGTCTGATCCAGTTCCCTCCAGTAACTCTAAGAATATAAGCACATATTGGTAAAGAGCTCAGTGCAAACGCTGAATGACTTGGATCACCATCACAACACTGCCACTCATTAGTGTTCTGACCTAAAGCAAGTTCTTTAATAGACTTTCTGACTCCATTTCCCCATCTGTAAAATGGGGATAATAAATCTGCCTCAAAAGATTGTTGTCGAATTAAATAAGAATCCAAAGCACTTAACATGACGGATAGAAAGTCTTTAGCAAACTAGAGCTACTAATATATGCAATATTCTTTTTTTAGTCATTTTAAAAGTCCTGTTTTGCTCAGTCTATTAAGTATCCTGCAATCTAGTGACGACAAATACTAATAAAGATGGTAAGTTATAGCAGTTGGGGTAAATGATACACTTGATACACTGTGACATAATAAAAGGACACCCAGATCTCAATGTCTTAGCACAATCAAGTTTTGTTTCTCACCAATGGCGAGTCCAAAGTGGGGTTTCCTGGTCAGACACACTCCTGGGTTGTCCTTCTTCAAGTGGTGACTCGGGGACCCAGCCATCTACTGCCAAGGGGCTTCCTCCATCTCTCTTGTATCTTCCAGTTGTTGGTTTTCAGCCACTTAAGGGAGGAGGGAGAGAGGCTAGAAGTCCATGTGACATGTTCTGTGGTCACCCACATCCTGGTCTCTAGCCCTTAGTCACGTGATCCCCATCTAGACACACAGGGCTGGGAAATGCTGCTTAGCTGGGTGCCCAGGAAGGAGGGGAGAAGCAGATATGGGTTAACATTGCCAGAAAGGATCAGGAGAATCATTTCACTTTTAATTTTGATACAAGTAGGACTTATTTTTTGGAGGCATGTACAAAGAAGAGATTATATTAGTCACTTTACATTAGAAACGTTTCAGCAGAAAACAAAACTGCATGAATCAGAGGCCAAACTGCAAAGGGGGTAGAAGTGTGATTTTGATCTTCTCCTGACTTATCTCTCCTCTGCTGCCCCTTCTTAATCAGTGTCCTTCTCTGTCTTCTACCCTCCCAGACCCCCACCATAGGGCTCCATATAATGTTTCATATTTCAGACAATGATGTCCGTTAAAATATGCCTTATTTCCTCAGAGCCATATTGTCTGATAGGTGACAGCTAATTAATCTGATAAAGTAATTCACGCAGCTAGAATAACGATTATTGTGGGAATTGTGTTACTAGGCCCAAGTAACCTGTACTTTTAATAGGTTCCTTCCAGCCAGAAACAATGGCTTAACCCAAATAAATTGGTCTAATGGTAAGAACTGTTCAAATGTGAGAATCTTAGTCATGATGGCAGCTCAAAGAGGACACGTGTAGCAGGAGCTGCTCTGATAGAAACCTTGGACACCTTAACTTTGTTCCCTTTTACTTAACATTTGTCTTAACTGGGCTGGTGAATTATGTATCTGTAAAACTTTTTTTCTAATTAAATTTAATTTTTTATTTTATATTGGAGTATAGTTGATTTACAATGTTGTGTTAGTTTCAGGTGTACAGCAAAGTGATTCAGTAATATATATACATATATCCACTCTTTTTCAGATTCTTTTCCTATATAGGTTATTATAGAATATTGAGTATAGTTCCCTGTGCTATACAGTAGGTCCTTCTTGCTTATCTATTTTATATACAGTAGTATGTATATGTTAATCCCAAACTCCTAATTTATCCCTACCCCCAGTCTTTCCCCTTTGGTAACCACAAGTTTGTTCTTGAAGTCTGAATTTGTTTCTGTTTTGTAAATAAGTTCATTTGTATCATTTTTTTTTTTAGATTCCACATGTAAGTGATATCATATGATATTTGTCTTTGTCTCTCTCACTTATTTCACTTAGTATGATAATCTCTGGGTCCATCCATGTTTCTGCACATGGGATTATTTCATTCTCTTTATGGCTGAGTAATATTCCATTGTGTATATGTACCACATCTTCTTTATCCATTCCTCTGTCAATGGACATTTAGGTTGCTTCCATGTCTTGGCTATTGTAAATAGTGCTGCAATGAACATTGTGGTGCATGTATCTTTTCAAATTATGGTTTTCTCCAGATATATGCCCAGGAGTGGGATTGCTAGATCATATGGTAGAATGTTTTGATACAAGGTTGAATCATTTAGTTGGAAAGGCTTCTTAGAAAAGCACTACATATTTAGGAAAGAATTTTCTGTAGCTACACAAGATTCCTTATATCATGTCCTTTCCTTTCTAAATATGGAAATCCAGCTCCCTGGAAGAGTAGCAAAAGGCAATGACTCCATGGAGGTCATAGCCATCATCATAATTGTGTTCAGAAATTAAAATCCCTCATTGACTCTTGATTGGGAAGAATCACATTATGTCCACTTCTTCCTGAATCCAGGGTATTGTGAGGATTTGGTTTTGGTTTTGGTTTTGTTTTGTTTTTTGAATGTGTGCAAAAGCAAAGGTTTTTGTGGTAAATATCAACGAAGTAACCTAAGCCCCTTCAGCAGGAATTGTTTCCCCGTGAGTAGGTTCATAAATGGGCAATTTCTGGCTTCCACGCCCTGAGTGTGAAGAATAGATCTGCTCTTTCTGATGTCATAAGGTGGGAGATGGACCTCTGCAGGCTCGTTCACAGTATGAAGGCCACTCTCGAGAAGATCTGCTGTCACTCCTTTAAGAAATCGGAAGCAAGGAGTGGGAGGAAAAGCAAGACTCTGCAACTGGGGTGGCTGTACACAGAACCACCCTTCTCAAGAGTGTCGAAGGACCCCAACTCCCAGGGACTGTCCCTGAGGTCAGCTCTCACATCCAGTGCCCTTTCCCTTCCTTGACACTTACTGACTGTTGAACTTTTCAGTGACCCACTGAGTTAAGATAAACACCCCTATGCTAGAGAAGGAGACTCTTGGATACAGAAAAAGAAACAACTTTCCCAGGATCATATTGAATACAACCACCGCTCATGGGGACCTCGTCTTGCATCTCTCTAACCAGCCGATCTTCACATCCCAGCTCTTATATGATTGGCTCTCAGCCGGCAGCAAAAGGCAACCTCGTTCCCACAACAGGATTAATGAAGAGGGGACACACGTTGCAGATAAATCTGAGTTCAGATCTGGCCTGGCCCTGCACTAGCCATGTGACTTTGCAAAGTCCCCTGCGGCCTCTGAGCCTCAGTCTCTTCCTCTTAGCATGGGGATCCCAGGGGTAATTGTAAGGATCATGTGAGCTGACGTGTGTGAATGTCCGGCATCTGGAAAGCATTGGCATGCAGAAGGATTAATAGCTGATGATGATACTTTAACTTTTTAAAGTTTATTAGACCCCCTCCTGAATATAGTGCCCAGGCTGGGGCTGGCCTACAAGAAATAGGATACATATGTGTTCCTGATGGGCTTAAAAATCTAGTTGGAAAGAGAGGCTATATGAAACAGCAAAAGAGTACATTTTCAGTGCTAAATGAATGGAATATAAAATTAGTAAAATCAGAAATAAGAAGCAGCAGTAATAAGTAGAAGTGTCAGGGAAATTAAGGTAGTTTCGGGAGAGAGTTTGAGACAGACACTAGAGGAGAAGTATTTTGCCCACTCCAGGGGAAGTGGTCTGAGCAGCAACGGTGAGGCTTATATATTTAACAAGAAACTCTCAGTTAACTCAAGTGATTGGCTCTTTGATGGTGGATTCCAGACTCAATTAACAAGACACTCGGATTGCATTTTGAGAGTCGCTTCCTGATGCCCTGCAAGTTATGTTTTACAAAGGTCTAGCCCCCTATCTGGAAGTCCGGCCCTGCCACAAAAGATCAGCTAATGTCACACAGAACCTTTCAGGGTGAGGTGGTGTGAAGGGTCAAATGACTTAACTTGCTCTTCCAAGGGCCCACATCATCCAAGTAAAGCTCACTAAGATAAATACGCACAGCAAGTGCACAGTGTCTACCTCTTGATCCTTTAATAGGTGTTGGCAAGACAGATTTGAACTCTCTACAATGGTCATTTCCATCCTTTGTTTCTGAGGGCTAAGCCCTACCCTTATCACTCAACAGAGGTTCCCCAGGGGAGAGTTGGCCTCTGTGTGTGCCCACTCATGTGCACACGCTTACTCATGCAGACATATGTCTTGAGCAAGCAGAGCATCTTAGACTTTCATGGGAATACATGTCACGGGGACATTTCATTAACATGCAAAGTCTGGTTCAATAAGTCTGAGGTGAGGCCTGAGATTCTGTGTTTCTGATAGGCTCCCAGGTGATACAAGGCTGCCTCTCCAGAGGCCACATTGAGAGGAGCAATTGGATCCCGTCCAGGTGGTTTGGGGGTCATGTTTGTGGGGACTGGTGGAGAACCACTGCTCTTCCGTGGCCAGGGGACCCCCGAGTCCCTGAGGGGTAGTCCTGTTCGGATGAACTGTTGTGCAGGCACTCCAGGCTGCATCCCGGGGAGGATCGCCGTGGCCAGGAGAGGTCCCTTAAGGGTCTGGTAGCCTGTGACTAGAACACCTGAGAACAAATGGACACCTATTCCCAGACCACTGAGGCGTGAGGTCATGGAAACCTCCACCATGCTCACAGGACACCTTCTTCATGGAGGTCAGGAGATTCCCCCATACACCTTAAACCTACAGACCAGGCCTGGTTCTGTCTGTGGAAACTTCCTCTGAAGGACTGAGTAGTTCCACGCAGAGTGAAAGAAGGCAAGAGGGGCAGCAGGAGCTCAGAGTTCCCTCCCCTGGGGGGCTTTAAGTGCTGCTTTGAGTGATGCTGTTGGGAGGACGGGGGCAGATCATCTTAAGACCTGCCTGTAGTCAAAAGAGAGCTTTGGAAGTGAAATGTTCCCATGGCTTTAAAGGCTCTGAGAGAGCAGTGCCTGGCTTTCCCCACGGACACAGTGACACACTGTGATCCAACAGCTGCATGCTGCCCACTGTCGGCACGGGTCATAGTCACTGAAGGCCCCCAGGTAGCACTACTTTTGTCCAGGACCCCCCTTCTATGCCTATAACTCTGAAACTACATGACATCGTAACCTTTATACGAATTTCTTCTAGACAGCATTTAAAAACACCCAAATCTTTCTTGACCTTTACATTTTAGCAGAGTTTTTTTTTTTTTCTTAAATTGATGTTACAATAATTTTTTTAAGCTGTGGCATTTTGAAAGCTACTTCAAGAGGAACTTCACTTTCCCTTACCCATCCTATTTGAGACCAATCATTAATCATGAAGGGAAGGCACCAAGGACTCAAAGCCAGCTTTATTATGTTTTCATGTTTGTGACATTTTCTTTCTATCAGCTAGTGGGAAGTTTCTACCCTTTTTGTTAATTATCTACAAGTTGTAGAATTTGTTTTCCAGGTTCCAGCCCTCTTCCATCACCTTCCACACCCTCCTCTGTCATGACCCCAGCTTCTGATAGGGCCTTTAGATTGGGGTCTGCAGAGAATGGCTAATGGATAGCATCTTAACCTTGTAAAATATGAGTCCATTTTGTCTTGGGCAAAACAGACTTTTCTGCCTGTCAAGAGACAACTCAGCTGTCATATTCCAATCTATTTTTTTTCCCATAAGGGCAACTCTTATAGAGGGACTGTAAAATGATGGATCCACATTTGCATAAGGATTTAGGTCAGAGGTCACAAAACACTGAGGCCCCTAAGGCCACTGTTCTGCCTGGCTATAGTCAGATAGATCTGATAGCAGTGGCACCTTCTAAACCAGGGGTTCTTAACCTGGAGTTCACGGATACAGCTGTATGCACAGTAGAATTCAGATGGCCATGAACTTGGATGGGAAAAAAATTGCATCTTTATTTTTATTAATTTCTAACGGAAATTTAGCATTTTATTCAATTATGAATACAGGCAAGACACTACTGTGGTATCGGCAAGCATGCCTTCACTGCGTCACCAACGGAAATCATGCGTGTTTTCATATCACATCACAGTTGTTGTAGATATCTTGAAAAATTGCTTCTATTTGCCACTACTTGAAAATACGGTAGTTATTAGTTTGGCTGCTAGAACTTGTTATTTAATGCATTAATAAAGAAGCACATATATTACTATCTCATACATTTGTGTGTTTTTTAATACTTTGATAATTATATTTCTATGTAATTGGTTTCCTTTGTAATTCTATGCATTTTATGTTATGCATTTTAAAACATTATTCTGAGAAGGGTCCATAAGTTTCACCAGATTCCAAAAGGGTTCATGGCACACACAAAAATATGGGTAAGAAGCCTGACTTAGAGCCCCAGTTTGCCAGTGTCAAAGTGGCCATGTCATTCATTTTTGTAACATTCCTAATTCTTGTAGGAATTTGAGTTGACTTGCTTAAGTTTAGGGATATTTTTGAAGAATTTTTCTTTATATTAGGAGGTATGTGCTTAATCACAGGTGGTATCATAGTCATTTATTCATTTTATTATTCATTTATTTAAAATACCCCTAATGACCTTTGTTAAGCTTTCTGTCAACTACTGTGAAAGATTATCAAATGAAAAGACATTGTCCCTGCCTCCAAGATCTTGGACTCCAATAAGAAGTTTATCATTCCTATAAACTCCTTATTAAATTATAAGTGTTCTGTACTGTTATTCCCACCACTAGCAAGATCTACCCTTGAGTAGCAAAGAACAACTATCCAGACCTATGCCAGGTGTTGTCAAAGGACAAAAATTTTGTTTCTTTTTCATCTTCTTCTAGAAAGTTTGAGAACTTTCATCCAATAGCCATTTATTAAGTATCAGTTGGAAGTGTGGGCAAGGGAGATAGATGTCTCTAGATGACTCTCAATTTTCTAGCCTGAGTCTCCCAGTGGAGAATGCTACCTTTCAACAAGAAACAGAATGTGTGTGAGGGGAGGCAGGAGATCATGCTTCCTGGGGAAGGAGATTGTTGAGTTTTGACCTTGATGAACTTGAGGTTGTGTGATTATAGTTGGATATGTGGATCCAAAGCTTAGAAAAAGTCTGGATTCAAAATCTAAATATGGGAGCCATCAGCTGTACAGGTGGTTAGTAAAACCACTGGCAGGGATGAGATTGCTCTTTTACCATGCAAACGTGCATCCTTTGAGGACTTCTATGTGGCTAAAGACAATGACAGGTGTATAGTAAGTAATTTCCCATACCCCATTCCTCCATGGAACAGTACACAATAACTTCAGAACTATGAAATCTCTGTGCAAAACCATATTCTCAATATTACCTTAAGACAATGCCAAGAATGCTAATATATATATATATATATATATATATGTATGTATATATAGTGAGTAAAAAGAGAAAAAGAAACAAATTCTATGCCCTTCTGCCCCTCCCAACTCCTACCACAGAGCTTTGCTGCAAGCAAAGGCAGACCAATAAAAACTGCTAGGAATACAGAAGGACACAGTCAAGGGGACCTTAAGGAAAGTTGGAGAGGACACTAGGAAGATTAAACAGAGCTGAACATCCTAAAGGAGACTTCAAAGTTTGTGCCTTTGAAAGGGTAGGCAGCTCCTTTAGAGCCAGACACACAATTTAAGGGGGTAGACACAGTTTAAATGAGCAAGTACAATTTAAAAGAACAGTCTTTCAAACACATAGCTTCTGGAAGAGAAAAAAAAAAAGAGGAAAAAAAAAAAAACAGAAGGAAAAAGAGTCCTTTAGCAATTAGGTAGTAAAGCAGAAATGAAGAAAAATGTAGGGTCCTGCAAGAAAAAATAGATCAACAAAATTAGTGGACTCACAATCCTCCTCCACCATCAAAACAAACAAAACCTGCTAAAGTATTTGAATTTTAATAGATCAACCGTGAAGAGTGCCTTTTAACCAGGACCATGTAAAGCATTACAGTATCACAAAAAGTAAAATCAGGACAATAAAATCCAAAAAGGACTATTGCAGAATGAATTTACACACAAATCAACTGAGAAAAATCCAACCACCCTCTTCCAAAAAAAAAAAAGACAAAAAACAAAACAAAAATAAAACATGAAGCAGAAGGAAACTTTACGTTTACATTCCAAATCAAATTAAATATATCATAACAAGGATTTAAGGATATGAAAAAAACACTTTAAATTATAAATTCAAACACTGAGAACAGAAATGGACAAAAAAGGTAGGAATGAAAAAATAGTTGATTGAACTCAGGAAAGAAATGGAAGAAAAAAAGATGATATTATCTCAGAAATAAAGAGGAAATTACAGTGCCCAAGAGGAAATAGACTCAAATGAAAATTTAATAAGGGACATTGAAGAAAGGCAGGAAAACAACCAAGAGAATGAAATGGCACAAAGGAAGATATAAAGAGGATCAGAGAAAAATAGTGGAAATAGAAGACAGGTAAAGAAGGAATAATATTTGTATTACTGGAATCATAAAAAAGAAAAAGAAAACAAATGAAATGCAACTAGTCTTTAAAATTATAATCCAAAAAATTTTTCCAGAAAGAGAAAAAGGCATGAATCTTGGTTGAAAAGGCTTAGTAGGTATCTGAGAAAATTAACCAAGAATGATCAAAACTGAGACATATGCCTATAAAACTGTTAGATTTCAAAGACAAAGATAAGATCTTCAAGACCTCTGGACAAAAAGAACAAATACTGCTTTCAAAACTTTTTTTTGCAAAATTAATAATGTCAAGAGAGTTCAACTGGCATCAAAACCAACATACAAAGAAGGCAACAGTGGAGTACTATTTTTTTTAAGTTTAAGGAAAGAAATTGTGAACAAAGGATTTTATTTACAGCCAAGCTGTCCTTCAAATATCAAATAACAATTCTCAGTATACAAGAACTTATGGAATTCTGTACCCATAGATTGTTCTTAAAGAATCTATGAAAGAATGAGCTGCATCCAACAAAATCATATCAGTCCTTCAACAAAAGAACTGATAGGGAACATTTTAAAATATATAATTGTACATATAACACTAATACAAAGGTTGGGATGAGGGTGAAAGACCAACAGCTGTTGAAAATAGTGCTCTTATTGCACTATTTCTACTATTTCACAAAGTAGAAATAATGAAATAAAAAATAAGAGAAGGGAAAGAGAAGTGGATATGCTTACATTGCCATGTGGGCATTAAGTGAATTTAAAGAATCAAAATCCTGATTTGGGGGAAAATTTAACAAAATAAGTAAACCACTAGCTAGGGAAAATATACAAATATACAAAAAAAAAAAGAAATGAAAAGAACAAAATAACCATTGAAATGAAAAAAAATTAATCATAAAAGACTAAGTTGCAGACCTCTATGCAAATAAATTGAAAAACCCAAACAAAATGGATAACTTCTAGAGAAATACATATTGACCTCATTAGAGTTAGAAAGTTTAAATATACGAATTTCCATATAAGAAATAGAGAAATGTATTAAGGAACTTCCCCACAAAAAAAAATCAACTAGCACAGATAATTTTACAGGGAAATTCTACCAAACCTTTAAACACTAGGTAGTCCTAATGCTCTGTAAATTGCTACACAACATTGAAAATCAAAGAAAACTTTTTAATCCTTTTTAGCATGCAAATATAATACTTATACCTAAACAGATAAAGACAATACAAAGAAATAAAACTACAGAGCAACAACACTCACTAACATTTCAAAGCCACTTCTACATTTTTAGGTATTTGGTACAACAGCAAATCACTTCCCAGTACCAAAATCTGCATCAGTTTTCTATGGTCACTATAACAAATTACCACAAATGTGGTGGCTGACAACAACAGGAATTTATTTTCTCATAGTTCTGGAAGTGAGAGTCTGAAATTACAGTGTTGGGAGAGCCATGTGCCCTCCACAGTTTCTGGGAAAATTTTTTCCTTGCCTATTCCAGCTTCTGGTAGCCACCAGCATCCCTTAGCCTGTGACCACATCACTCTCATCTCTGCCTCCGTCTTCACATCACCTCCTCCACTACATAAGTGTCTAATCTCACTCTACCTCTCTCTTATAAGCACATTTGTGATGGCATTTAGGGCCCACTTGGATAATGCAGGATAATTTCCTCATCTCAAGATCCTTAATTTAATCATATCTGCAACAACTTTATCATATAAAGTAGCATTTACACGTTCCAGGGATTAGGATCTGATGGCCATTATTCAGGCTACTACACATAATAATGTCTAAAGGAGAAAAATGATATGACTATTTCCATAGATGCTGAGAAAGCATTTGACTAAGTTCAACACACATTCATGATAAAACTACTCCAGTATATAAGAATTGACAGATACTTCTTGAAATGATGAATAGTTCTAAAGTCAGTATCATATTTAATGAAGAAACACTAGAGTCATTTCCACTATGATCAGGAACACAAATGCCTATGATCTCTACTACTATTTGCACTGTTAGCCAATGCAATTGGACCAGAGAAATCAAATAGAGGCATAAGAATGATTAAAGAAGAAGGAAAACTATATTTGCAGGTGATATGATACTATACCTGGAAAACTCCAGAGAATCAATAATAAAACTAACCCAAACAATGAAAGAATTTATTGAAGTAGTAGGATATAAAATTAACATATAAAAATCGATAACCTTCATACAAACAAACTATAAATAGGAGAAATAATGGTAAAGAAAACCCATTTACAACAGCATCAAAATGCAGTATGTACTTATGAGTAAATTTAACAAGTGTGCAAACCTACAAAAGGAAAAATTTTTAAACACTCCTGAATTACACTAATAAAGCCTGGAACAAATGGAAAGACATCCCCTGTTCTTAAACAGGATTATAGCATTATAAAAGTATCAGTTTTCCCTAAGTTAATTTATAAATTTATTACAATTCCAGTAAAATACACCTGCAAGCTATTTTCTGGAGTTAGACAATTTGATACTAAAGTTCAAATGGAAAAAAGAAAAAAACTTGCAAAAGTAGGTTGAAAAACACTAAAAAAAGAAGAAAAAAAAAAAAAACAGAACTGTATATGGTGACTAGTCTTACCAGAAATTAAAACATTCTATAAAGCCTTGATAATTAAAATGGTGTGGAACGTGAATAGACAAATAGACTAGAATAGAACAGTTCAGAAATAGCCCCCAATACATATGGAAATTTAGTATATGACAAAAGTGGCGTCTCAAATCACTGGGGTAGAGAGGAACTTTTTAATAAATAGTCTGAAACAAGTAGGTAGTCATTTGCAAAAGTTAAAATAGATCTATATCTCACATCATACAGTAGATAAACTCCAAGTGGATTAGGGACCTAAATATAAAAACTGAAACAGGACAGTATAAAGGAAAACACAGCTAAATTATTCTGTTCTTTAATCTTGGGAAGAAAAAGGCTTTCTAACTATGGTTTAAAATCAGAGACCAAAGAAATAATTGATAAATTTGACTGCATACAAATTAAAAATTTTTGCCTGACAAAAAGCACCATAAACAAAGTCACAGGACAACTGACAAATAGCAAGACAATATTTGTAACACATGCTAGAAAAAAAGGCTAATATTCCTTACATATAAAGAAATCTTAATTATTAAGGGACAAAAGACAAAAATCCTGATAGCAGAATGAGGAGAAATTCACATACACACACACACACACACATACACACACACACACACACACACAAAGATTAAAATGACCTTTGAACATGTGAAAAACTGCTCAAACTCACTCATACTTAAACAAATCCATGTCTCTCACCTAACAGATTGGCGAAAAATTTAAAATATGGGAATACTTTCTATTAGTTAAGCTTATTGGTGGAGGTATGGGGAAAGAGGCACTTCCAAACATTCCTGGTGGGAATGCAAATTGGTACAGCCCTTCTGGAGGAACATTTGGCAATGTCTAACAAAATTGCATATGCATTTTCTTTCTGACCTAGCAACCCCACTTCTAGGGGACGTATCTCCAACAATGCAAAAGCACATATGTACGAATTTATTCATTGCCTCCTTGTTTGTAATTGCAAAACACTGGAAACAGTTTAACTGCCCATATGTGGAAGAGTGCTTGAATAAACTGGTATAGCCATAAAATGGAATACTATGCAACTGTATAAAAGAATGAGCAAAACATCTGAAACTGATGTGGGGTGCTTCCTACAACATATAGTAAGTGAAAAGAAGCAAATCCTCAAAGAGTATATCTCCTTTTCTTAGGTGTCTGCTATTTCATGCAAAAGAAATTCAAGAAGGATAAAGAGAATTTGAATAAACTCAAAGTACCTACCTCAAAATACTTATCAATACAAAGGGAAAGATAGTAATTTTATCATGGCGAAACCAGCAGGAGCCACCTTAACCAAGTGATCAAGGTAAATATCACCAATAATAAGATATATCAGTATCATGAATCCCTTGATATGATGTGCTGAAAAGGGACACAATATCATTTCTGTGGCATTCTTGCAAAAACTGTGTAATCTTACCCCAATCATGAGAAAACATTAGACAAAGCTAAATTGAAGAATATTTTACAAAATTACTGATCACTGGTCTTCAAAAAGAGCCAGTCATAAAGGACAAGGAAGGACTGAGGAACTGTGACAGATTGGAGGCGAAATGCAGTGTGAGGTCCTGGAGAGGAGCCAGGAACCAGAAAAGGATATTTGTAGGAAAATTTGTGAATTTCTAATGAAGCCTGTAGTTTAGTTAATATTATTGTGTTCATTTTAATCTCCTAGTCTTGATAATTATAATGGCGATGAGAAATGTTAACATAAGTAGAAGCAGAGTGAGGTATATAAAGGAACACTTTATAGTATTTTTTCAACATTTTCTAAGTCTAAAATTAATTTAAACTAAAAAGTTTTAAAGCCCAAATAAATAAATAAATGGATCTCTGAACTTCTATTAAGGGTTTTCTGGAAACCTCCACCTTTTCACAACTCTCCTATAAAAGTTTCAAAACACTTCGGAAACCACATACCACTAATCTTAAACTCACTATGATCAGAAGGGCAGTCTCACAGGTTGCAAATTAGTGAAGAGGAGAAAACTAGAAGGGGCACCAGACGAAATGGAGCATGTGAGGGAGAGATTTTTAAGTGACCTCTTTTGTGTTGCTAAATTTACTCCTAACCTGGAATGGGCTACAACTATCACAAGGACACAAAACTCATCAGGTAAATTCAAGGACTTTTTAAAAATGCATCTAACCACCTCCTGTCCAAAACATTCAAGCTTAACCTTTCTCCTGAAAATGCAATCTGCTCTTTCCACCCCTCCCGCATACCAGACTCTGAGACCTAGATTGTCACACGAGCAGAACCATCCCCTTGTTCTGATTGAATAGGTTCTTGTCGTTACATTATCAGCTTGAGATCCTAGGGGTATATGGAGATATGCCTATTCATTGCTGAGAGAATTCACACACAATTTCTGTCCTTCACAAAACTTTGTCCTTAAAAGCTATTTTTGGAATTCATTTCAATTATGTTTTCCCAACAACCATATTAGGAGATGACTATTGTTTCTTCATATTAGAAGTAAAAGAAATGAGACAAAGATCTCAAAACAATTAATTGAGGTGCTCACAATAAGAAACATAATGATAACGATAACACCAGATTTAAAGTCTCCAACCTCTGTACCCTCTTTTTGTCTAGGAAACTGTGCTGCTCTGGCACATGTGTACATGGACCTACTGACCATGGGAAATCCAGCTGACAGGGCTCTGTCACTCCATTCACAATACAGTGATGTGCTTTGCATTGCTTTATACTTTTCAAAGCCCTTTTCACATATTTTATTTAATTTGATCCTCAAACCACATTGTCACATAGGTAGAATAGAAATTTCCTTTTAATAAAGATGTTATGGTCTGAATGTTTGGTGTCCCCCAAAATCCATATGCTGAAATCCTAACCCCTAGGCTGATGGTATCAGGGAGCTGGCCTTGGGAGGTGATTAGGTCATGAGGGTGGAGGTCTTGTGAACAAGATTAGTGCCCTTATAAAAGAGGTTCCTGAAAGATCCTCCCTTCCCTTCCACCATGCATGGACACAGTCATAAGCTGAGAACTCTATAACCCAGAAGGCAGCCTTCACCCAGCCATGCTGGTTCCCAGATCTCAGACTTCCAGCCTCCAGAACTTGAAGAAGTGAATTTCTGTTGCTTACAAGCTACCCAGTCTGTGGTATTTTGTTATAGCAGCCTGAACAAAGACAAATAACACCATACCATTCAATAACACTTTAAACCATATAAAGCTCCTTTATGTGCATGACCTTATTTAAGTCCCACTAAAGGAAAAAGTGTGAGGTAATATTACCCACATTTTCAATGATAACTGAGGCTCAGAGGTGGACTAATCCAAAGTCACTCAGGTAGATTTAAGAAGACACCTGAACAATCTTCCAACTCATAACGCAGTAATTTTCCCCCCTTCTGCCACAGCTGCATACCCAAACGAGGAGAAATTAAACGTTTCTAACTGTGACTCCAAAAATGAGTCCATGAGGGACTTCCTCCTAGAAGGGGATCTAAGGGGGTTATTCTGCTTAGCCGCTTAGCCATACGGCTATTCCAGCGGGGGAAGTAGAAATAGAACATGGTCACAAGTCATGCTAGCAGGAGCAGCACCTGATCAGGGGTCAGGCTAGGAATCGGGCAGTTATCTCTATGGATATCTGTGGTCCACTTAGGAACCATTCCAAGGACTCCAGGAAAGCCAGATAGGATGTACGTTAATTCACTAATTAAAAGCTCAGAAAGAATCATGAGGTATTTGAGGTAGGAGCCGATTAGGCTTGGGGCGGTTCCTATTACATAAAAGGCTGTATTGAGCCAGCTCCCTCCGCTTTACCTCCTGCCCTAGTATCTCTTAAAGATATGGGGGTTCCCCCTGCATGACCCGGGAGAACTGGGTTTCATAAACAACAGGACTCCAGAGTCATGCTTAACCCTTGAGCATGCTGCTGCGTTCCATGATATTCCAGAGCCTGACCACGGGTTTATGATAGAAAAAAAAAAGAACCAAGAAACTGAAGAGGGAAGGGCTGCAGAGGTGAGTCGGTGCCCAGAGAATGGAGTTCCTCCTGGATCCTGGCTACGCTGAGGATGGTGCCCGGTGGAAAATTCTGGCCACCCCTGTAACGGCCCCATAGTTCAGTTGGACAAAGCTCACTAATCTGGCAGCTGTCACTTTACTTATAGTGACATAAGCAAAATGATTGGTTCTATTGACAGCAGCCTGGACTCCAAGAGTCACACAGGTGTCGCGGTCCTGGGCAGGGAGAGCTTCTCCCATCCTCCCTGTGGCTTCTGCAATGCAAGTTTCAAGGCCTTTATCCTCCAGGGCTGAGGGGATTTGTGTTCGCCTCTGTTTGTTTTTATAGGGTTGTGTTTGGGGGAAACTTTCACGTGTGGAAAGCAGCATTCTAATAAATAGTGGCGTCCAGAGCTGTGCAGAGTCCTGAAGATGAAGGTCACGAGGAAGAAACCAAAACCAGTAAACTCGGGGATGTTTCGTCCTGAACTTGTAAATCCAAACCATCTCCCAGTTATGAAATGGAAAGTTTGTGGGGAAAAACAAATGCTTTGGTTATTACAGTGTTACTACATTCATAAAATATATTTCATGGGGGGGGGGGAGTTTACACAGGGGGTAATGAGATTTTTGCCTTATACATTATTTATAACCGCTTAATCCAGGTACTGTGGGTTATTTTTTTATTCCTTCGTTTTCACAGCTACAAAACACTTCAGTATTTCTAATTTATTTCTGCTTACAATACAGATGTTCTCAATTGTGTTTCTAACTACATTTCAACCATTATGATCGCGTTTATTTGTTTGTGTCAGCACACAAGCAGGGGTTGAATGTGCAATACACAATAGTGAGGCTTCAAGAAGCCTGTAAGAGGCCTCTTGTGCTTTAGTTATCAACAAATTAAAGCAGCTTGGCGGCACTATCTTTATCATCAGTGGTTTTCATCTCCGGATAATTCCCCTGCAGTTGGGTAGGCAGCGCGACAGCCCTCTCTTGGTGCAGAAAGGTTGCACGCCTTAAAACAGCACTTTTCGAGATGACCATTTGGAAGGAACATTTGGAGAACATTTGGGTTATGTCCTCTAACTGAATTTCCAAGCTGTTGGTAACGGGCTAAAGAAAACGCAGTCTGTACTGAATCCTAAGAAAGCAAGAGTGTAAGAGCCTTGAAGGTCATGTGTAAATATTGACATTTTAATTTTATTTAGCATACCAAAGTGGAGCCCTCCAGTTGCTTATCTTGCCATAAAAACCCACCCATCTGCACTGCCCCGCAGATTGTCGGGGAAGATCTGATCTGAGTGGGCCGTGGGCGCTCCTCCCTGCCTTTGTTAACAAGGCTGAATTTTGTTTGTGCAAAATCTGAGTCAGAGGGGTGTTCCTCCCCTCTCATCTCCACCGCGGACCGATGCACCTGATTAGATAACAGAAATCTGTGGGCTGAATGTTCATGTAGTGACAGGAAAGCCAAGAGGCAAACGCACTCAGGGAAAACAGCCTCCTGCTCACTCACAGAGTCAAGTCAGGGGTCCAAAACCAAAGTTACTCGAGGAACCAATAACTGGCTAATTTGGCCAGAACACCCTCTTGTGTGTCCTCAGAAGCAGCGAGAGGAATAAATGCCAACATGTCCGCAGGCTTTGTATCCTTCTCACAATCCAGGGCTCCACCTGCAGAGCTTAATTTAAACAGGGCTGAATTCTGAAGGTGAGGTGCAAGTGACAGCTTGGTCTTCCCGCCAACAACAGCGGTTAGGGCTCCCCACACACTCAGCAAGTTCGCCAGGATGCTTGAGTGTCAGCCGACGATGGCATTGCTTTCCTACGCCAGAGCCAAGAGCCCTGCTTATGTAGAACAGCCTGGAAGTTTGATAAGATGCCTGAGGCTCCCGTCTCCCTACAGCGAGGTCACTAGAATCATTTTCCTCCTGAGACATGGTGCATGGAAATGCAGGTCCAGCAGATACAAGGAGCCAGTGAGTGAAACATGGAGGAACCAGGGCCACCTCAAGTGGTCTTTGGCCTCAAAGGTTTTTTCTAAGTGAAAAGAAGAAAATTGAACGCGGGAACAAAATGATCTTTGAATGCTTCCTAACTCAAGCTCTGACTTACTCAAAAAGGGGGACATGATATTAAAGACCAACACTATTTTCTGCCTTCTGCATTTGAGCTTTGAAGGGTGCTCCTCAAACATTCCTCCTGATCTAGGGCTTCCCTGGTGGCGCAGTGGTTGAGAATCTGCCTGCCAATGCGGGGGACGCGGGTCCGGACCCTGCTCTGGGAAGATCCCACATGCCACGGAGCAACTAGGCCCGTGAGCCACAATTGCTGAGCCTGCGCGACTGGAGCCTGTGCTCCGCAACAAGAGAGGCTGTGATAGTGAGAGGCCTGCGCACCGCGATGAAGAGTGGCCCCCGCTTGCTGCAACTAGAGAAAGCCCTCGCACAGAAACGAAGACCCAACACAGCCATAAATAATTAAAAGAAAAAAAAAAATTCCTGGTCTAGCCTCTGTGCCCAAATCAATGTCATGATTTACAATTCACACTATAATTGAAATATTAACCGTCCTTCCTTACTCTAGCCTTGTTAAGCCCTGGCCAGCACAGTTACTGAAATAGTGCAATATATTAAAGCACTCTCAAAGATATGTTGTTTGTTTTTTTTTTGTTTTTAAGCAGTACTGAGTGGGCGGAGTCAGTCCCATTCAAAATTCCCAAGCGGGCAAAATGTGTGTCAGTTGGCACCTTCCTCCTTTGTCTGTGCTTTCCCCTCACCTACTTAGCAAACGTTCCTTTCATTCCCACTGATGAACTTCCAAGTTCCTTCTAGCTCAACTAGTTCCTTTCAGTCACTGGAAAACAAAGCTAATAACTACCTTAATGTATTTGCCTGCATAAGGTAATTTTTTGTTTTGCACAAACCAAGAGAATTTTCATTTTAAGGGAAGCAAAGAAAGCCAAAGGAATGACTCTTTGGAGGTAGAACGTCAGAGACATGACGCTTGGATAAAATATAACTTGGGGCAGAATAGTATACTCTCAGCATCCCTAAAGTGGAGGAACCAGTCAAGTCAGTACCCATCAGGCAGACCTGGTAAATTTCAAGACGGAGACTACCCACCACATTCCCACTGTGATGTTTTAAGCATAGTGTATAGTAAGCTCTACCTACCTACTCAGAACTTAATACTAATTAGTTCTAATTAATCTTATACCTGATTCCTAAATAACTGAACTAAATTAACAGAGTCTAGTTATTCCGGTTATTCTCAAGGCCCTATGGAACAGTGGTTTTAAAAATTCCAGAAATGGATAAAGACGGCATTGGAGTTTCTCTGAAACATCTAAGTTAGAGTAGCACAATTCATTGTTTTTATACAGAATTTGATTACCTGGTTAGCCCTGATTTGTTTCAGTCTAAAACCTATGATGCTTTCTTTTCAGTTTGGTCTCCTCCACATACTTGAACCTGTAGAGGTGGGAGGGGAGACAAAGAAGACTTGTTTTATTTGAGCTTGTGAAAATAATGGCTCTTATCAAGTTCAATGTCATAAGTTTTCCTCCACAAGAAGGAACAGTATACTTCCTGGTGAGCGATAGTTCTTTATTACATAGAAATGGTTCCTAATTCTCAGCAGATAGAGCACTTGAGGAAACAGGGGTATTCTCCTAAGTCACAAAGAATAATGTGATGGTCAGTATGATTGACTGTTGTAAGCTTTCATAGCTTGTTTCACACTGAGATCCTGAAATATGGGAAGAGAACACTGCCGGCTGGCCAAGGGAAGCCATTGCTGGGAAAAGGAGCAGAAACATCCCAAAAGGCTACCAGGATAACCATCATTTTCAACATTATTATGAAAAGTAATAAGGTAATAAGAATAGGAAATTTAGGCTATGTTTACTGGATTCATAAAACATTCCCCTCAAAAGGGGGAAATTTTAAATTTTTCATGAAGTTTGAAATCTACAATGGTCTGGCATCATTTCCAGGCATATAGAAGAAATTCATTTTTATTTTCAGCTGAATTAGTGTATCTCAAACAGTGGGCACATCAGAAGCACCTGGGAATTATGTGGGGTTTGGGGGTTTTTGTTTGTTTATTTATTTGCTTGTTTGTTTGTCTTCATAATGTATTTTAGTACCCCACCATAAATCTACACTGAAGTTGAATTTCGTAATCTGTGTCAAAGAAATGTATACTTAGAAAGATTCCCCAAGTAACTTCTGAGACTGACTCCCTAATTCAACAACACTAATATTAACACTTTAACCTTAACTTTGAATGCTGTGATGACCAATTTTCAGATTTAAAACCCACACCTTCTTAATTTGGTGCATAGGGACAAGGAAAGGAGAGAGTGTTTAAGCACTAAAGACAATTTTGACAAAAGTGAACACAAGGTTAAGGAATTTAGAAGCCAGTATAAAAGGAGCAAAGAACTCTTTCTTCCCTTGTCTTCTTTCACTGTGCTCTCTCGATTTTTCTCTCAGTATGGCTCCCAGGCCCTCTCCCAGTACCTACTCTGTAAGGCTTTTATCCCATGGCCCTTTTACCCTCTCCCCCTGTACATTTGCTTAGTTGATCTCCCCTATCTCCTTGACTCCAACCCCATATATAATTTGATTCATGTATTAGTCTGCTCAGGCTGCCATAACAAGGTACCACAAACTGGGTGGCTTAAACAACAGACATTTATATTCTCACAGTTCTGGAGGCTAGAAGTCTGAGACAAGATGTTGTCAGGGTTGGTTTCTTCTGGGGCCTGTCTCCTTGGCTTGTAGACGGCCATCTTCTCCCTGGGCCTTCACATGGTCTTCTTTCTGTGTGTCTCTGTGTCCTAATTTCTTCTTCTTATTAAGACACCAGCCATATTGGAATAGGGCTTACCCCAATAACCTCATTTTAATTTATTGCCTCTTTCAAGACACTATCTACAAACACAATCACATTCTGAAGTTAGGGGTTAGGACTTAAACATGTGAACTTTGGGGACATAGAATTCAGCCCATAACAGCTCTGAATCATCTAACTCTAGACCTACATGATGACTGGCTCGTGTGTTTGAAAATCTCTCACATGAAAACAAGGGACAAGACCTCTGTATTGCTTAAGAGATCAAAACAAGGACCAATGTGTGGAAGATAAAGGCTGAAAGTCTCAGCCCAACATAATGAAAGAATTATGTGACAATGAAAGGAATCTAGTTATTAGGGGCTGCAGCCCCTGACAGTGTGTCCCCATCACCAGAAGGGCATGGCAGAGACTGGATGGACCCCTATTGCTCAGGAAAATCTAGCAGGAGCCTATAAGGTCCCTTTTCCTTCTTTAATTTGATGACTTTAATGAGGAAAATGAGCTCACACAGATTAAATCAAGATGATCAAAATAAAGCAGTAGAAAATCCAAAAAGCCTATGCCTAGATGTGTCTGTAAACATAACATAATCAGATATGAGGAGAAAGGTTTTTTGGAACTCTTAGATTCATGCTTTCCCTGGGGTAATATAACGCAAATAAGGTAAGAGTGTGAGCCATTTCAAAATAGTGAGGCCTCAGGTAACGCGGGGAAGGCTAGAGCAACTCGGAAATGTCTTTCCCAAGAGAAAAATGATCATTCAGCACGTGGATGTCCATGGCAATTTAAATGGAGATTTTCCCACAGAAATCACAAAGATCAGAACCCAGGTGATCTGACACAACAACTCTGCTCTAAGCATCAACTTACAAGGTATGTGCACGAAAGCCACTCAGGAGGCCGTTGGGGGGCATGTGTCAGCATCATCAGGCCAGTTGTTGGAAGACCCTGACTCCAGGACCCATTCTTCCATATATAAGTCCACTGACCTATGGTAAGGCCTTGTCTTCTTTGAACGTCAATTTCTTAATCTGTAAAATAGGAATAATATTACCGATCCTCACAGCAAGTTGTGAGAATTGATGTAAACATATAATTTATGAATTTAACTATGCAATTTAATTCAACTTAACTGTGAATTGTAGAACATTATTCAAATATATGGTATTAATATTATTGCTTTTCTTCTTGCCCAAGGTCACTGCCTATACTGTGTGCTATAAATGCAAGTCATCTTCCTCTTAGATGGAACATGAAAGGTTTCTAGGGACACTCTTTGACAGCACAACTCATTCGGAAAGATGCAGACTTCCTAGACGCAGTGGAGAAAATAATCCAGGAGAGGCATTCC
Organism: Eubalaena glacialis; assembly: GCF_028564815.1. NCBI lineage: Eukaryota > Metazoa > Chordata > Mammalia > Artiodactyla > Balaenidae > Eubalaena > Eubalaena glacialis. The sequence goes on from NC_083718.1 coordinate 118,077,147, forward strand.
TATCCCAAGAGACTATAAGGAGATAATCAAAACCAAAAGCTCAAGAATGTGCAAAAATGAAGAAATTCCATACATCAGAGAGGCAAGTGATCGTGAGATTCTTTTCATAGATGATAAATCCAAACTTTACTCCCCATTAATTTCTATCTAAGATGCTTATTAAAAATGCAGGGACTTCCCTGGCAGTCCAGTAGTTAAGACTCCACAATTCCACTGCAGGAGACGTGGGTTCAATCCCTGGTCGGGGAACTGAGATCCCACATGCCGCGTGGCGTGGCTAGAAAAGCAAACAAGCAAACAAACAAACAAATATGCAGACTCTCCCTTCCTGGAAATCCTCCCCACTACCATCACCCCTGATATTCTAGGTCAGTAGGGCAACACTTTGATAAACACTTTCCTGGAGAGTGAATTCAGACTCTCCAAAAAAACATCTCACGCTTCTTACAATACTATGGAGGCTTTGCAGTATTTACCAAACCTGGGTTCCATGCGCAGTATCTAGGGGTGACCTGGGGTTTCCTTAGCATCTCTCTCCAGTATCTCCATCTGCCCATCTCCAAAATATGTCAAAATAAGCATTCAAGCTAAGTAAAGATTTTGTGCTTGTTGGGGAAAGCAGCCTCAAGACAAGGCCCCTAATCCTTCTCTCCTTCCAGATTGCCACCTTAAACCCCTGTATCTAGAAATTTTGGGTTTGCCATCTGCCCAGAAAGATGAGAGCTACTTGTGTGACAGTGTCAAGTCCCTGCTGAGCTGTGTGAGGCTGGCATATGTAGAGCTGTCTTGGCTTATCAGGGGCTCCTCCTGGCACATGTAGCTCAGATGGAATGACGGGCCTGGGAAGACTCACCCATCCTACCCAACCCACCACCCACTTCCACCGGTTTACACAAGAATAAGTGAAACAGCCAAAAACCAACTCTGAAATATATCTCTAAAGACCCTGAAGCCCTGAGTAAGAAACTGAGACATTTATGGGAACCTTCGGAATTTTGGAATTCTGTTCTTACACCCTGCTAATCACTGTCACTGAGAAGTAGCAGGACCAGTTTTTGCCGGTCATTATCACCTGCCCTTGACATGATGGACTCACCTGCTGCTTCTCCAGATCATGCCCAGTCGATTCTGTAGCCATGGCCACATGCAGCCTCTGGGTTCTCCCCTGACAGCCTGACCCACCTAAATCCAGGAAAATACTTGAATCAGTGAGGGATAACTAATAGCAGGTGACACTTTAAGACAAACCCTTGTATCCTACACTATTTCTCTCTTTGCTAAGAAGTATATTTGCAATCTGATCAGTAGAGTATATGTAGCACTCTCTTTTATAATATTTTTGTAGAAATCAATACAGTGTAACCAAATTGGTGTCAATAGGTTAGATTCCTTATTTATCATTATTGAGACTTTTCATTTCTTCATTGAAAAAGTATTGGTTTACATCATGTCATTTGACTTCTGGTTCAAGTGCTTTCAAAGAAACTGATTTTTAAAAATGCATCCTTGAAAGCCTGACAGTCTAACAGTTGAAAAATCTAAGTCAGGACAGAATGGCAGACTAAAGATGGGTAAGATGAGAAAGTAAGAGGATAACTAAGGGCGATATTAAGTATACAAATATATGTTTATCAACAAAAGCCAGAAAAGCAAATGGAGCAGCCAGTAATAAAAAATAGGCAAGCACATTTTGATTTAAATTTTTAAAAGTACCCAGTATCCCAATACCTTTCCCATTGAAAGAAAAAAATGTAGCCATTATTCAAAGGGAAAATGTGTGTGTGTGTGTGTGTGTGGTACATTAAGATGAGTTCCACTTCAATTTCTGAGCCTCGTAAGTCATCATCCTCATCATCTTTCCATTTGTGCAAGGTTTCACAGTCTACAATGAACTTTCACAAATACTACGTATTCATCCAACCAACATTTATTGAGTTCCTCCTCTCTTTCAGTGTGTTGGACACTGGAAGTAAAAATATAAAAAGTTAATACTTACCTTTGAGAAGTCCATAGAAGCAATCTCCTATCCTAAACAAATTTAAGGAAGGGAAAGTCTTTGCAAAGATCAGAATGGGACAATGATTTTTTAACATGCAATTTTCCCCCTAGAATTCCAAAATCCTAGGAATGACAAAGGAGAAAAAATGATCACCAATTTCCCCATATGTTGAGAAAGCCATTTCACTACTTCTCACTCATTGGACTCTGTTGTTAATCATTTGAGAGTTTCATAGAGTATAAGGGGGCATGCCTCCTAAGCCTAAAAGCCTGAAAGTTTTAAGGGATGCCCTTAGACCTATAGACCTCTTCTCTATTTGCCATGTCCTGGACTAAAAGGGGGTAGTATCCTTTCTCCTTAATTGTTATAGGTTAGGCATTAGGTTTACAAATAAACCTTGAGTATATCAATTTAAAAAGCAATTAAGGATCACCTGTGATTTGTCATGCACTGTGATAGGAATTACAAGAGAAAAGTAAAAGCATGTCCCTGACCACAGGGAGCTCAGGAGGGGAGAAATACATATAAAAAGCTAAGTAAATATAAAGCAAATGCTCCACAATCAAGGTAAAGGCAGTACCTGAGGGTAGACTTTTTCACCTAGCTAATCTTTTCAACTCTCTCACTAATGTCCTCGACATTTTATGCTGGCAGGGAGGAGCATCTGAAACAGATAGCTGTCATGTTTTAGGCACTATGTTCTGCTGTTATTTAAATTCTTCAAAATGTTAGAATGGGTTATGAAAATATGTCCTCTGAGCCCTTTAGAAAACAAGCCAGACTAATTTCACTTAGAAAAGAAATCACATCAGATTAATAGTCTTATTTTGATGAGAATATTGAATTAGCTACTAGATAGATCTAGTGAATCTTGACTTGAACAAGAATTCTGAGAGGGTCTCAAGAGTTCCTGTTGGTCATGTTGAAAAATAATTTGTACCAAACGATACCACAATAAGATGAATTCATAATGATTAGACTACAGTGCCCAAATGGTGCTGGTCAGCCTTGCGGAGAGTTTCTAAAGACATTCCTTAGGCCTGTGCCCTTAGCCCTGTTTTAGCAACATGTTACACAACAATTTGCACAAAGATGTAAAAAGTATGCTCTACTGAAACTCCAATGAATTTAAAAATCTCAGAATATGGCAAAAAACTGGCACTGAGCCTGGTCCATGAAAAATATATTTTTGAAAGTTTCTATAATGAATGAATGAATAAACAAATGGATTGCATAGATTTGAAAGAGGAACTAACATTTAATAGATCACATGTAATGAGATAAATGTAAGGTCCTGCACCAGGGTCTAAAACTACCAAAGTACAACAGGGAAGGAGAGAGTTTTCTGAGCAGTTTGATTGGAGTAGCCATCTCCTCCCCCCACAAAAAAGATAAAACATAAACAAAAACATTTAATACTCTAATTGGTTGTATCAGTAGAAGTATAGAACCTAGAATGAAGGAGGTGATAGTCTACTTTGTACTATCAGCCCATACGGAGCATTTTGTTCAATTATGAATGCTACACACTGAAATAACTTAAGGAAAAATTGAATGGTGAGTAGGCTAAATATCATGTCATATGAGAAATAATTTATTATATTATGTGGGATTATCATCATAGTCATAAAAAGAACTAAGTGACAAGTGCTTTACATGCATTTTCTCATTAGGTCCTCACAACATTTTGCCTGTGAAGCAAGTACTATTATTATCCCATTTAACAAATAAGAAAATAAAGGCTGAGAGAGGCCAGGCAATTTGCCCAAAGTCAGAGAGGTGATAGGCAGAGGCAGCTTTGAACCTCAACAAGGCTTCTCTGATTCTAGAGTCTACACACTTAAGAAAAGGAGACAAATATTGAAAAGACTATGATGTGGACACAGAATTGGAGCCTATTCATACTGGCTTCAAGAAAGAGCACTGGAACAAAAGAATGGAAGCTACTGGGAAAACTGGCTCATTATACGAAAAAAATTTATAATAGTTCTTTTAGGTGTCTCACCCAGATCCCCTCCCATGCTTTTCCACACCATTTCAGATCAAATTGACCATTTCCTTGAATGAGGGCAATTATATTAATTGCAAACAGTTTTCTGTTTTCTGTCTATAAGAACTCACAGTTCAGATTTTTAAGGTGGTAGGTTACTGTTGGTCACATTTCTAAGTCTATCTATATTTCTGTTCCTATTAACTACTGCACAGATCTGAGCAATGCGAGGATCAAAGATGTGTAGTTTTGACTTTATAAAATATGCTAGCTATAGCGGCCCTTGAAAGCCAGGAATTGTGCCTTCCCTCGGTGCCACCTTGAAGCCACCATGGGAGATGTACAAGTCACCCTAGGTTTCAAAAAGAAGCAATCCATTTCCAAGTTGCAATCTACTTGAAATAATCTCCCCAATTACATGGAAGTAATTTACTCCATATTTACTTTCTGCTTTGGACTATCAAATATCTCTTCCTCTCACCCCCAGGGGCAGCAGCTGGGATTAAAACTTCCACTACCCTCCAGGCTGGGGCTTTATTATTTAACTCTTTTGTGCCCACTTAGGAGTGCACAAGGTTTGCACCAGATGATGATTAAAGTTCTCTTTAGCCTAAGACATATTATTGCAATATTAACCTTATTTATTTTAGATCCAACCTATTTCCAAAGCTGTTTATTGTTTTTAGTACAAATTCTTTCTCCAGCACTGAGGCTGACCAACATAAAGCTAAGCAGTTGAAAAGTAAAACATTTAACCAAGTAACAAATCCACCCATGCAATACCAAACAGACAAATGTATGTATTGTTTGCTACAAGGTCAGGAAGAGCTCAAGGGGTGCTAAGCCCAGTGGCACCTCTCAGCGGGGTAAAGTTTCACTTTCCACCCTACCAACTGAGGCCGCCAAAGCTCAGAGGAGGGAGCATTTTTATTTCTAATTCTCTGTCCTGGGTGTAGCCCTCCAAATCTCTGGGCTTCCCCCTGTTCTGTCTCCTATGGAGAGGAAGAAAAAGCCTTTTCAAATCAATCTTGGCCTCTCAAAACCCAGAACCGTGGGTGAGCGTGACTCTTTGTTTTTAATAGTAGGCTTTATTTCTTAGAGCTATTTTAGGTTTACGGAAAAACTGAGCAGAAAGTACAGACAGTTCCCATCTACCCCTCCCCGACCCCACCCCCATCTCCACAGTTTCCCGCATATGACACCTGGCCTTGAGCATGACTTTTCAGTAGAGTGGTCCAGGTTTGCGGTTCTGAAGTTCCCCGACCTTAAGGTGGCGAAGAATGTGGTCAGACCCATCCCTGTTCCCCATAGAACTCACTCACTCCGGAGGCTTCCATCAGCTGCTGGGACCAGCCATCCCATCCTGAGCTGAGCTCTTCAACAACATGAACCTGGCCCAGAGGCAGCCGCCCCTAAAAACAAGCCAGACAGGAAGCAGGAGGCAGGAATGGGCTCTGGGAAGAGCCTGAGGACAGCAAGTTTCAACAGAGTATTTTGAAGAGACCGTTGGCAACATTATCTTATTAAATTACAGAGAGATCATCCTTACTTGGGGAAACTCTTCATGAAAAACAATTAGGCAGCCATCACGGTGCTGTTATCAGTGAGAGTTGCCCCCGCAAATCTCTTTGGCCAGGGCTGCTGTGCTAGGATGAACTTCTCCCTGTGCCTGGCCCTCTTTCTGCACTAGCTTTTAATTGCTAATGAATTAAACTTTCCAAGGAGATAAGAATAATGTTGTTTTGTTTGCACACAGGCTGCATGACTAACAAGGACAATGTAAATAAACCCATTCTGAGCTTTATCTGCTTTATCTGCGGGTGGACGCACAGTGCCTGTGTTCTAGTGAAGTCTGGGATGGCTTCCACACAAGATTAAGTGGTTATTGTGGAAGCCAAGGCTTGCACACTGTTAAAAGCCCGAGCTAATACGTTCACTTAAGACGTTATGCCTAATTATGCTATTTGGCAGTATGGAAACCTGTTCCCCAAACCTTAAACCATCCTGATGGTTTGGGTGTGGGTCTGAGCCCTGTAAACATGCCAGGACAACTCTAGGATTTGGAGCCAACTATGCTCCATGATGGCTATGACAATGGGCAAAATCTAGTCCTTGTGCATTCTGTGCCCCCAGGATGGTACGCATTTCTTCTTGGTCCTGTAGCTATCGTAACAAAAAAGTGTGAGGGGAACTGTTTGTGCTTTTATTTTTGGAAACTTACTGCAATCTCTGCAGGCATCTCCTATGAAATACAGAGTTCTCTGTCCGCCAAGTTGTTTGGGAGTGCTGGTGGGGATGGAGTTCTTTATTTATGGGTTTGTTTCAAGTTCAAAGAAAGGCTGCCCTGAGGTATGTAAAGTACAGCATGCTGACTATAGGTCATAATACTCTATTGAATATTTGAAAGTTGCTTTCAAATAGAGTAGATCTTAAAATTTATCAGAAGAAAAAAAAAATGTTTATAACCAAGTATGGTGACAGACATTAACTACATTTATTGTGGTGATCATTTCACAGTATATACAAATGTCAAATCATTATGTTGTATACCTGAAACTAATATAATATTATATGTCAATTATCCCTCAAAAAAAGAAAGAAAGGAATGCCTTCATGGCTAGGAGAAAAAACTGATGTCTCAAGTTCTGAGTCATGGTTTGTGCTTAGCTCCTGAGGTCAGTAGAGTGAAGTGTCATGTGGTTTGTATTCCTTGCCTGTAAGCAGGTATGGTGTGGTGTGATACTAACCCTCACCATTGTTTTGGCTGTGTGTTGAGTGCACAGAATCCTCTGGTGATGTACGAACATCGTATGTGTGTGTGTGTGTGTGTGTGTGTGTGTGTGTGTGTTTGTACCTTCCTCTGCCCCAATCCCACTGATGTAGGGGAAGCAGGTGCAGGGTGCAGTCAACCAGGGTAGGAATCTGATGCACTGAGAGCCAGTCAGAATGTCTGCGGATCACTAACCGTCAGTTCAAGAGGCTTCAAAAATGAATTTAATTCGATTAATCAGAGATTGAAATCATACATCAAGGCCTTAAGAGATCTCATGGTGAACTAAATCAAGTGGATCGTTTCATTCCTCAAATCCTGCCTGAGGCTCCCAGGCAGAAACCATCATCTCTGGGAGTTTATGAGGCAATCATTCCCCCCCCCCCAGACATATCTGGACTGTGCCTCCAACAGGTAGAAGCTTGAACCTATGCAGCTATCCTCATCCATACTCCCAGCCTCTCTTCATAGATATTTCCAAATACCTAAAATCACCCTAAACTCAACAGAGTTATGTGTTTATTTTTAAAATCTGCAACTTGTCTAAAAGTAGTCCATAATTCCCTAAAACAAGATCCTTTCCCTGCATCCCACATTCCTCCCTGTAGGATTCCTGCCTTCCCTTCTCTCTTACGTCAGACTTCTCACCAAAGCCCGTTGCTGATCACTGCTCTCTGACTTCTCATTCTTTCTTTTCCACATTCTCAATTTTACTGCTCCAGGCTCTGATTACCTCAGTTTTCCTTGTTTCTCACCATTCTAATCCATTTGTAAATACTGTGCTTATCTTGTTAACCTACTCAAGCAAGACCTTCCTTACTGTCATTTCTGGTCCAACCTTTTTCTTGCCTCTGTGTCAGTCTGGCTTCAGTCTTTACCCCCTATTATTCAACCTTTCACCAGCAGCCATTGTTCCATCCATCCATTTCACAAGTATTTATTGAACACCTATGGGGACCATGCACTGCTTGAAGCATTGGAAACAAGAAGATGAATAGGATCAGTCCCTATTCTCAAGGAGCTCACTTGGAAAGGTGGACATGTATGCAGCGCATGCGGTTAATTGCCTCAGTGTGGTACAAGCAATAAAGAGGAGCCCAGGATACTCTGGAGGTCCAGAGAGGGAGGGGAAGGCAATCAGACGGTCATCTCCTCCTCCCACTCCAGGCTCGTGTCCCCTCTGCAACACTAACACCAGGCCTTGGCTCACATCACCTACACCTCGTACCTGAAGTGCTCTTTCTATCCAAATCTTGGCTGCATTACAAGATTATAGTCCCTCGGATTCCAGTAACCATCACCAGACCATACTTACCTCCACCTTGGTGAACTTTTAGACTTGCCATTCATAGGACCCAATTTAGGAATTGTTTTATTTGTGTTGCTTTGCCTTCTCAACTCAAGTTTGACCTCTAATTGGAGGGTCTATAATTGTGTCTCCACACATCTCTTGTCTTCTTCACAATGTGCTGCCAGGAACACAGTAAACACTCAATTAAAAAGACATCTGATGGATTATTGATACTTAGATTTTCCTAACCATTCCCCCCCCCACTTTCATAACAGGAGTAACATCACATCTACACATAGTAGGCACTTAATAAAAGGAAGACAGTGTGAGATATAGTAAAGAACAAAGGCTTTGAAGTCAAACAGATCCAAGTTCAAATCCCAATTCAACTACTCTGTCTGTTTGATCTTGAGCTAGCTTAAATTTTCTGAGCCTCAGGTTCCTAAATTGCAAAATGAGGACTAATAATACACATTTTGTTTCTGTTTCAGGGATGATTAAATGAGTCTGTGTAAGTAAAATGCCTGGCACAGTGCTTGGCACATAGTAAGCAACCAAAACATGTTAGATCCTGTCCTTCCCACTATTCTTCCTCCTCTCTCCATCCCCACTCTTTCACACCAGGCAAAATTTGGCAAAAACCAACAGAGACATTTAAAACTTCTCCTCCTGTGTGCTTTTGGTTGCAGAACAGAGCTATAAACTTTTCTCAAGCACCCACCTAACCCCTGGTGAGTACCTACATTGTGTTCATCACACCCAGCTTGTCACAGGCAAAATGTTGGTTTATGTATTTTTTTTTACTGTTGCTATGTGGACATAAATGTAACAAGAATTCTGTGATCTTTGGGTCCTACAGCTCTCAGAAACATGTGATGCTCTACATTTTTGACTGCCCTTCATTTGGTCCACTGGAATGTGAGATCCAGGGAAATCCCTGTACATTCTTCTGCCCACGGAAAGGGTTAAACATTCCCACTACAAAAGGACTTAGTGTTCAAACTGTAAATGTCATGGGAACATGGCCTGGAAAAGCTGAAGGTCAATGCATTATACAATTACCTATTTACTGGAGACAGTATATTTAATAACTAATCATCTAATCTAATAATACTGAAGAATATCAGACTGAAAGGTCAAGTGTTTAAGATTAGGAAGAAAGCAGCCTTAAAATTACATTTAAAAGAGCCTCACAGATCAACAAGTCAACCTTAGATTCTGCCACACTACTGCTGCTCCCAGGCCTTTAGGGGACTCAGAAATGTCACTATCTTTCAAACTCAGAATATTTATTACAGCCTCTACTCATAGGGGTTTTATCACATGAGGTCTCTTAGTTAGCAGTTGAAGATGATTATTTCATCTTGTGTAATGGCATATTAGCTCTATGAAGAAAAATGTTATACTAGGAGGTTTTCAATGTACTCTTAATGAGGACTTTTGCCCCAAATGTTATTTTTCCCTTGGGACTTCCTTGTGACAAGTTCTGTTTGCTTCCATTTATGGTTCCCTCTTCTGGACATCTTTCTCAGAGACCTAAGTGGTCATCATTCCCAGAGATTTTCATGGTACAAACTCTTCATTTTGTAAGATCTTAAAAGCCTCGTATGGAAAAATCACCCTTTATTCCTCACATTTAAAAGCTTGAATAGACACCTTCCCCATTCTTTAATAAAGGAAAAGTTTTGTCACAGTTCAGATTCCATAGATGAATCCCTTGAAGAACCACCATCTGGTTCTGATGATGCAAACTTGGCCAGCAAGACATTTATTTTTATTCTAGATATTTGAGTCCTTTTCCTTGATGTTTTCATAAGTTGCTCTCACTTCAGTCTCCTGTTGTCTTCAAATCTTGGTACTTTGCTTACAATTTCTCAGAGTAGAACATCTTTGGAGAAAGATCTAGATATCCACTCTTCTTCCAGGACAAAAACAAAAATATAAAAACCCTGTAACTGTCAGGATAGAATGGGTTATGCGGAGATAGCAAATTAGCCCTGAAATCCCAGTGAGTTATCAAGACAAAGGTTTATTTATTTTTTTGTTCCAGTTCATATTCATCACAAGTTAGTGAGAAGCTCTGCTCATACAGTTACTCAGGGACCAGGTTGAAGGATATTAAACCAGCCGGTCACGTCTCCACAGCAGAAGGAAGAAGAGACAAGGGGTATCTCATCGGCACCCTTCTTTGCCTTGACTCAGAACTGACATCATCCCACTTCAGTTTACAATCTATTAGCTAGAACTTGTCACAGGTTCCCCTAAGTTCCAGGAAATGTGGTCTTCTCTGTGTGCAAAAATAAGAGGAGAACCAGATATTGGTGAAACCAGAAATGTCTAACACAAGCACACACACACACACACATCACCACTGTCTACACTGAGAGTTTATGCCTCAAGAAGAGTGAAGCCAACAAAACAGTCTGAACACAAAGAAATCTCTAAGCCTGGACACCCAGTGAATCCAGAATAACCAAAACAGAAGTAAAATACTTACTGTGTGCTTTTATCAAGATGAATCCAAATTCCTGTTCTGCTTTTAGTTCCTTGATTTTTTTCAATACTTTGTTGTAAGATTTTTTTTTTGTCAAAGTTTTACATTGTAGGTAATAAAACAATTTCCAAGGAGAAAGATTGATGCTCACTAGTTTAAAAGTGTGAGGTCAATTACCACTTGGTTCATATCAAATTCCCTAGCAAATCCCAAGTTCCTGAGTGGGAGTTTGGGCTCTTTATTTATTTCCATCAGTTCCTATGGCTTGCTTCTCTTTGTTCAAAAGACAAATTCATACCCAAAATAGTGCCTGGCACAGTGCCCGACATACAGTGGATGCTTAGTATATGTAACAATGCTTAGGAATAACAAATGAACGAGTGTGAAATTAGAAGCCTCTATACCAAGAGTATTTATACAAATTTCTAGACTTATACTCAATGTCACAACAATAAAATTCATAATTAGTGTGTCTTACCTATTGTATATGATAAGTAATGTCAAGGGCAGTACTGATTGCAGTAAAAGGATAATTAGGAAAAGGACAGAGACTTTTCTGTTTTCCTCCAATTTTGAATCTGTCTTCCCCCATTCTCTTCCCCATTTGCACAGATTCTTAGGATATAGTTTTCATTTATCAAGGAGGCAATATCACTCCAGCCTCACACCAGGGGAAGCAACTGTGCTGTCTTCAGTGTCCGCCTGAAGGGGAGAAGCCACCAATCTTTCTTGGAAATAAGGTGCTGTGGAAAATAATTGTGTAATTCTTCTCTCAGTAGAAGACAATGCTGGCTAGGATTATGCAACAAGATTCCTTTCTGTTGGAAGAGCCTGACTTATAACTCAGCCATTTTCTGCTACTTATATAAGAACAAAGTCATGTCAAAAGAAGCCAGTATGAGGTTGCATGTTCTTCATTTCAATTGGACTTTTCCTTGGGCATAAAAATAAATAATACATAGCATGCAGTGAGTTTTGCTTCATGTCAGACAGTGTGCTAATGTTACCAAACCAAACTTGGGTCCACTCACCTGTCACACAGCTAAGCCAATCTACTGACACTGCGTTGTGGTGAAGGAAAGTACAGCATTTATTTGCAAGGCACGAAGCAAGGAGAACAGGCAGCTCGTGCTCAAAAGACCCAAACTCCCCAGTGGCTTTCAGGGAAGGATTTTTAAAGGCAAATTTGGGGGTGAGGGTTGCAAGGTGCATGACTTTCTTCTGATCATTTGGCGGTGAGGTGACAGGGTGTTTTGGGTGTTTCGGGAAACTTAATCATCAACTTCCTGGTTCCAACCAGTCTAGGGTCTACATGCTTGTGCTCAGCATGTAGTCACCATCTTCCACCTGGGTGGGGGTTTCGCTTCTGCGGAAAGGTATGCATCAGATCGTTATGATGAGGAAAGATATGAATCAGATCGTTATGATGCAGAAAGATATGAATCAGATTGTTATGATGTGGAAGGATATGCATCAGATTGTTATGTATATCCCTTGAGGAGGAAGTAGGGCTCTATTTTATTGCTGAACTATTGTTCAACCCATCTTGTTTAACCGCTTTTCCTTTGTTTCAGCATTCTCTCACTTCCCTAATTAGTAACTGCTTGAGTGTTCTCTTTGGAACTCAGGGAAAGCCTAGGAGACTAAGCCTTTTCAACAAACAAGGAATGGGGGATATGGAGGGGCTTTTGAATCTGGGAGGGCCCTGAAGTTTCCTGCTTGGTTCAGTCCCCTCTTTTCTTTGATACTCCTCAACTCTGAGGGAAACAGAGGAGGGACAGGAAAGGGGATAAAGTTTTGGATAGAGAGGATAATCATAAACTCAGCAGGGAAATGTGGTTTTAGGGGGACTCGGCTTCACTAAGCATGTTACATTTATTATGCTTTTCCAAAGTGGGGTCATGTACCCCACAAGTTGTGCAGGACAAGAAGAAAATATTAAAATATTTATTTCTGTTTATTTTGTAATTTCATTATTTAATTTCCATTTTTGTGTATTTTATAATTTACATAATATGTAGTACAATGGTACCTGTATAAAAAAGAAATACATACTCACACATATATATGTTGAAAATACATGAATGGCCATTTGCTCAGTTTTTTTGTTTGTTTGTTTGTTTGTTGTTAACTGACAAGATAGGATGATGATAATGATGATTCTGTTTACAGAAGAGGAAACCAAGGCTGAAAGACATCAAAATGACTTGTCCAAAATGTCAAAGATGGTAAATGGCAGAGCTGGAACCAGTGTCTGATTCCAAAGTCTATGTAGTCTGGCATGATCATTAAAGGAATTCCTGGTGTTCAAACACTGGTGCTTGCAAACCAGTCTCATTTGTGTCTGCAGAAATGCCAACCTCTGGGATAGAAGAAACTCCATACTTTGATCATCTTCCACAGTGAAGCAGAAGGAAAAGAAGACGAAAAGAAATTGAAGGAACCAAAGCCAGACAGACGCTAGGTAGTAAATGCAAAAGAATTCAAAGGAAGTAGAAATCAAAGGGAAATGTCACAACATTTGGTCTGACACCCTATTCCTCACCCATCCCCTTCATGTCCTTCTACGGAAATCAGATTCCTGGCATGGGCGATCCATTGTTTGAACATGCATTAATGGACACATCCAGATTCCTAGCACCAGGGAGCTGAGAGGCAATCAACAGGAACTGAGACACTTAGAGCTTCATCTTCTATGGATTGAGCGCTGAGGGGTGTGTATCCCTATGTGGTCCCCAAAAGCTACACCCACGGGGGAAACGTTTACGCTGTTCAAAATACTTGGAGCTATGTCAGTTTTTGTGGTTGTTATCTTCAATTTTCTTAACTAGTAATGAGGGATGCTCGTAAATGTTAAGCCGAAAAGCACTAGACTCTCTGTAGGGCATTCATTATAGAAGACTTTGAAGCTTAGGAGGAAGTTCGGAGCTTAAAGAAAAAAAAAAAAATTTAAAACAACTCTATATTGTACACATTAAAAAAATAAGTGCAATGGAGTTCTTTATAGGTAACCAAGTTTCTCAGGCAGTGATAAAGATTTAATTTTTTTAAATCACTGTCAAACCCCTTTGCACATTATTTGCATAAGTTCTCAAACAATGGGACTGTTTTCATGTAAATTTCTTTTCAGGGAGACTCCTGCTTTCTGAAAGCAGTGTAACTGTAGCTGAGTTATATAAAGCAACATTTTATTGCCTCCTGCGGAAGATGCTTTGTACTAATGATCTGAAAACTGGTGTTTCGTGCTTGGTATTAGTCGATCGGTGGTTCAAAATGTGAAGAGAAAGAGGGGCCTTTATTTTTTAGTTAATTAGTTCTGACTAAGATGGTGGTGGCAGCGCTTCCCAGAACTTCCTGGATCCCTGGAATCCAGAAACCCACTACAAAACCTAAATGAAGCCGGTGACCCCATCACAGGAAAAAAAAAAGAAAAGCGATTCACTAATACATGCCTGATTTCAATGAGAAATCTTTCTGTGTTTCAGAAATCTGACTCTTTTCTCTAACTGCCCTTGTCACCTTGCTGGCTGAGAAAAGGAAGACCAAAAAGCAACATGAATATGTAAAAAGGTGAGTTTTGTTGGAACTACAGAAATAGAACTGAATGCCCCATAAGGAACAAAGCTGTCCCTCCTCTGAGACTTTACGATGAAAACAAAAATAGACACAAAACAAAACAAAAAAACCAACTTGCCCGTTCTGGGGTTTTGAGCACTGATATTTCTATCTGAAAATTACAGTAAATCAATTAAGCAAGCTTTTTCTTCCCTTATTTCTCAGGGACTCCTGAGTTCTCTAATTCCTGAACACTCCTAGGGCAGTTCAGCTTACTACGATAGAAGGTTCCGTGGTTGTTTTCTGAATTCCACATGAACTCCTCTCTGCATTTGCAGAGAACATGGCTCCTTGATGGCGTTGAGTTTCCAAGAGAAAAGGCTCATCCTAGTTTAGATAACCCACAGTCCTCAACACACACCGCACAAAAAGGTCGGTCCTGATGGCAAAGTTCAGGATAGAACTGTGTCAACTAATTTAATCATTGACCATGAAATACCAGTTATCTTAATCTTATGTGCAGTCCTAAGTCGGCTGCATATTTTTGTGTAATTGAACACTGACCCTACCAGGAAGAATTCAAGGATTTTGCTTTTTAGTTAATATTGTTAGAAATGAAATGTCTCAATTGAAAACAAAACAGTAACGTTATTAAGGCGCTGAGTTTTCTCCCCAGCACTTAAAGTGCTACCTCTCCTGCAGCCTTTGGCTTAGGCTAGTGCCTTTCCACCCCACCACGACCCACAGAAGAACCACACGCCCCTTCCATCCCACCTTTTTTTTTTTTTTCTGTCACCGATTGAAGCATTCTGTGTCACAGGACTCCATTTGGACATTTAGGAAGGGGAAGAGTGCTCTGGGGGAACTGGGCCACGGGAAGCAGTGACCCAGCGGGTCATCCCCCCTAACACCTTCTGTTCCTGGGTCTTCCTTTCCTCTCTGGATACCTGACATGCTACTGGAGTGGCGAACACAACAAGGCCAAGATGTCTTCATTTTCTGCCAAAGCAAGGCCTCAACTACGGTGTGATGGAGACCCTGGATTTCCGAGGCCAACCGGTCAGAAGCATCCCCAGCTGCTGCAAGCAGGGTGGGAGCGGAATCGAGGAGGCCTAGGAGGCCGGGCCTGCTGCTCTGTGTGTGATTGCAGCAGAGGCCGGGGCCCGAGGAAACCCCAGCAGCAAGGGAAAAACAGATTGACTCTCAGTGACTCATTTAGCTCCTGGATTGGACAGATCTCTCCCCTGCTGGCAATTTGGCTCGGCATCAATAGTTCGGATACTAGGCTGAAGAGCTTAAAATAATTGGGGGGAAAAAAATCTGCAAAACTGCCAGCCATCCAACTCTTTACTCTGTGCTGAAAGACACAGGACAAATGACATCTAGGTTATTAAATATGAAGTCACTGGATCTGCTGCCCATTTGGTCCAAAAAGCGGAAAACTGGATAAAACTCAAATTTATAATTCAGCGTAGATGGCCTGTTTGTCCTTGAGGCAATCCATGAATTTTGGCCGTGCAGGCATTGTGACATGTGGAAATAATGTGGGGTGGGGGGAATGGGGGAGGAACAATGTTTGATTTTGCCCCCGCTCCGCTTCCACCCCCTGGGGAAAAAAAAATGAAAATGTCAATAAAGAGCGTGAATGTGAAGAGAAATGGAATCAGAGCCCAGAGTTTAGTAGCTGGCAGTTTCAACTTTATATACTTTAGGCCGACAGGCGGCTGGATTTCCTGTACTTTATGTCCAATGTACGGAAACAGAAGCAAGAGGCTCATCTGGTATCAGTAAAGGTCAGTTAAACTTATAGAGACATCCTTTGGAGCAAATCCCCAGTCTTGTATTTGCATATTTATGAACTAGAGATTATGACAGGCCATTCCACGTATTAGAGCAGTGCTGCTATAGTTAATAGTCTGTCAGCATTACCATTATAAACCTCGTTTTTCAGGGTTTTAATATCTCAGCTGTTAGAAGTCACATCAGGCTGAGAAGTGGTCTTCAGCATCTCCAGGCCACAGCGGGGTGAGTGCTCCTGGTGGTGGTGATGGGGCTTGGAGCCCAGCAAAGGCACTTAAATCAAGCCAACGATTTTTACATTGGGCATTGGCAGTAAATACAAAATCAAGGATTCTGAGAAGGGTTGTTCAATTCTTCTCTTGCGTCACCACCTCATATCCCCAAATCATCTTTTCCTTGTCTTGGTATCCTTGTCTGCATCAGGGCTCTCACTCTCTATTTAGAAGGGAGACTGTGATTTTAGGACAAAACTTCAACATTTTACCATGGCAAAGTAGTCTCCCCCCATTTCACTGCAACTGGAGGGACAACAGAGCCCCAGAGTCAAGCAAAGTTGCTGGAGACATCCATTCATTCATTCATTCGTTCAGAATTGGCTCATGCCATCATGGAGACTGGCAAGGTCAAATTCTGTAGGATCGGCCAGCAGGCTGGAGACCCAGGGAGGAGTTGGTATTGCAGTTCAAGTCTGAAGGCCATCTCCTGGCAGAATTCTCTCTTTCTCAAGGGAGGTCAATCTTTCTCTTAAGGCCTTCAACTGATTGGATGAGACCCACTCACACTATGGCACATAAAATTAACCATCACAGGGAGTAATCTGCTTTACTCAAAGTTTACTGTCATAAATGTTCATCTCATTTTAAAGATGCCTTCACAGCAACATCCAGACATATCTGACCAAGTATCTGGGTACGGTGGCCTAACCAAGTGGCCCCTAAAATTAACCATAACAGGCATGAACAACATCATATCTTAAGCATCTCCTATATATCAAGTCCTGGGTTTGACCCTGGCAATGCAAAATTAGTGACACAGTCCTTGTCCTAGGGATCTTATGGTCCACCATCTCACTGCTACCAAGATTTCACAACAAAATTACAGGACCCAACAGAATCAACATCTGGTTCCATGCTTTGCTTTCTCTTTTCAATGACTCAGGACACCCTCTGGTAGAAGCATATCGGTGGGCGTGATGTCAGATGCATTCTCAAGAGAAGGCACTGGTGTCTAGGGACTCCTTATCATCCAGGAAGACAGCTTGCTCTTTCCAAACCAAATTCTTGTCATTTTGACCTGACATGAAGCTGCCGAGTAACTCAGTGATATTCGAAGCTCCCTTGGGTTTTGAGGAGCTATTGGAATAAGAGGAAAGAGGAAGCAGGTTGCCTTCTCATTAAAAAGTCATCCATCCAAAAAAAATGCATCGTGACTCCTGTTATACAGCTGCCTGACACATCTCAGGAGAAGCCCCACATCCTCACCTGGAGAGTCTCCTCGGGGCAGGTTGAAAATTCCCACTTTGCTTAGCAGAGCTTTCAGGATTCTCCCTCCACAGCATTACATACCAGACCCAAAACCCTTCATCAGAAGACAATCTTCAGGACAGTCTGACCCTAGGCAAACCCATTTGTATAACCAGCTCTCCTTTTTAGCTCTGACTTTGAGAGCTGCCTTACATAACAGAAGCAATTCACCTTGCCCTCTCCCCTACGTCTCTTTTTGGGGTCAGTGGCCTTTATTTTCTTTACTTAAGATGGATCAAACTCCCGGACACACAGAATAGGGTTTTGAAGTCATGAGGCAGAGAATGTCACCACTATATCACTCAATTTTACTGTAAGAAAAACTTTAAAAATAAAACTAAATACACAAATTACAGATGCTGCTATTGTTACTTGCTGGCTGGGGGAAAAAGAGGCAATCGGATAAGAAGGCCAAAATCTCCTGAGAGTGTAACTCAATATCCTATCAAGAGATGTGACATGTGGTCTAAGGAACAGTTGCCCTCAGTGCCTATGAGTTTGGCTCTTCTTTACTTCCACACTTTAGATTCCCCATGAAATGAACAGGACTTACGTAATTGCTTTCAGCAGCATCTCTGAATGAGAAGAACAATTACATAATAAGACATACACCAGGATGTGTGTAACCGTGTAATAGCAGCGTGCCTTACCGTGCTAGGCTGGTCGCCAAGAACCACCTAGTCATGCTATTTTATTACAAGAACATACGGCCTCAAGGCATGTTGAAATTATTTTGAGGATTTCTAAAAAAAAATAAAGTTTACTGATCAAGAGAGAACCTCAACTTAATAAACAAAACAACAAAATAAATAAATTTTAAAAGTCTGATCATGATCCCAAAAAGTAACAGAAAAGTTAGACCTAACCTATCAAAACCTATAGTATAAAATTAAAACACAGTGTTATGATTCACTCCCGTCACCACAGGACTTAAGATGACCGAATGCCAATAAGGAAAAAAAACAGAAGCTGGACTTCAGAGTGACATGTTACTGTCATAGTTGGCCAGAGTTCTGACCAAAGTGGAGCTGTTTCTCAACCAAGAGAGTTTCAGCTGTTTAGAGCCTGCCCTTCCCCAGCAAAGAGACACGCCAAAGGCTTTTTAGACTGGCCACACTCTGAACTTCTTTCCTGCGGTTCTGATAGTCACCGAATCAAAAAATGATCTCAGAAATGTGAGAGCTGAGACTTTTTTTTGCAGTCGAACCTCCTCAGTGGTGTCTTCCCTCAAGTGAAAGTATGTGGTAGGATAAAATTCTCACACCTTATTTTTATAGTGCATCTATCTCTCTATCAGTCTACACACACACATAAACATATACATGTATGCATTATAAAGTTCCGATATCTTATTTGTCTATATATGCAAGCTAATTACATTTCCATCTCTACTGTTCTTCTAACTCATTCAGCAGAAACAAAACCTCATGTGCCAAGAATAAGTATGAGACACAGGTAGGGGTGGGAGGGATATTTTTGCAACTTGTAAGATTAGTTTGTCATTTCTTAGGTGAGATTGTATCCACTTAATAATCAATACAAGTTTCATATCAAGGCAAGTATAGAGGCATATGTCTGATAGACTCCAAATCTACACAACTGATGTGGGTTTTCTGTGTGTGTTTTTTTTTTGGTTTTGAGTTTTTCTTTTAATTGTGCTAGTAGAGCCTTGAGATATAGAAGCTATGATAGCTATTGTTATGGACTAAATTGTATCCCCCCAAATTCACATGTTGAAGACCTAACCCCTAGTACCTCAGAATGTAACTGTATTTGGGGATAAGGTCTTCAAAGAAGTAAAGTTAAATGAAGTTGTTACGATAGGCCTTAATCTAATAAGACAGGTGTCCTTATAAACGAGGAGATTTGGACACACAGAGAGACACCAGAGGAACAATCACTAGAGGACACAGCAAGAAAGTGGCCATCTGCCAGCTGAGGAGAGAGGCCTCAGAAGAAACAAAACCTGCCAACACCTTGATCTTGGACTTCCAGCCTGCAGAACTGTGAGAAAACAATATCTGTTGTTTAAGCCGCCCACTCTGTGGTATTTTGTTATCGCAGCCTTAGTAAACTACTATAGTTACTAATTTATTAATTCAACAAACATTTTTTGGGCAGTTCTGAGTGTAAGTAATAATGACAGAATGGTGAACAAAACAAAGTCCATGTTTTTTTTAGGGCTTACGGTCTACCAAATAAGTTATTTGACAGGGCATGCAAGGAAGGCATCAAATATCGGCATGGTTTTGAATCTATTACGTGTGTGTCATCTCCAAAATGCCAGTTGTAAGCTGATTTTGAATATTTCCAGTGATTTTAAAGGATATCAACTGAATATTTCAGTCACCTTAATGATCACAAGTATTCAATGATTCAACAAATGGCCTGCAAATAATGACTCCAGTTTCATGTGTAATCCCAATCTAAATCCCCATTGAGTTAAATTCAAGCCAACACCTACAGGATTATTGGTACCACCCTGTAGGGTGTTAAAGCCGCTCACACCCACTCTGGAGAGCAATTATGCACATCTCTTCTTAACTCCGTGTTCAGTAAGATCATGTGAGTAGTTTGCAATCAGCCATGGTAGGAGTATTTACACCATGGAAATTGTGAAAGGCTACACATCAAGCCCCCCTCCTTTGAGCCCATTTTTAAGCCTTGGCCAGCACACCACTCATCAGGGCGAGCCCCGGCCACAGGACAGTTCAAAGACATTTAGAAAGTGAATCCATGATTGAGAAAATATTACAGGGGTAGAAAGGGATATAAAAATATGGGGTTAAAAAAAAGAAATAAAGTGGAAGATTCTGACATATTAAGCAAGAGCAGTGATTCTCAAACTTTTCGGCCTGCACCCAAATCCCCGGGAGACATAGGGTGGGGCAAAGGATTTGCATTTCTAACAAGTTCCCAGGTAATGCTGACGCTGCACTAGATTGCCAGTATGGCCATTCCTCCCACTGCTAGCCCAGCTTCTGTGCTGGCCACCTGGTGGAGGAGAGGGTGGAGTTGCTTGAAGGGTGGAGCTGATTCCATTGGATTGGCAGCTCTTGGTAAAGGAAATCAATGGCCGCGTATAAACAATGTTTAAGCTGAAGCCTGGTGAAACGTTCCCTGGGGACTGCTCACAGCCAGAGGCTGCACTGCCCAACATTGCCCCCAGCATGTAAAAATAATACATGCCAAACTCCTTCATCTACTCCTGAATGTATTTTTAATACGCCTGTATAGAAGGTGGTTTGACCAAAACAATTTCAGTTAGCACCTATGGGAAGACACAATCTTAGAACCACAGTGAGTTATTTGTCTGGGAGGCAGGACCCCATTAAGACACTTGGTGTTGTCATTCATATTTGGATTACCACAGGCAGACCATGTGCCCAGAAGCAGAAAACTACACACCACAAAGAGGGGGAGAAAGCTAAAAGACATGACTGGTAAGGTGGGTATATGATATTTGCTCTCACAAAACAAGGATGATAGAAGAATTCCGCTGTGTTCACATTTCTTACCCTTTGTAATGTTGAAGATCTGAAATTTGGTTGTAAATAGATTGGCATTTTTTTTCAAATTACGTTCCCAGTAAACAAACAGATTGAATACAGGTTGAAGTTTGGCTCTTTTATAAATATGCAGCTGATGATAACACTGTCAGAAATGAAATATCATAGATGATTAGTAAGAAATTGTTCAAAGAAATGATTCTTGCCAAATGAAACATCAATGAGATCGAAAATAATTTTCATTGACAAAGCATGTGCCTGTTGGGCATTCCAGAGGAATGTGATGGGAATCAACTTGATTGAACCTTTAAAAGACTTTCTACTTGTTGGGTCAGATCTTCCTGCTAAGTCCCTCACTGTTAAAATGCTGTTTTGTTTTTCCTAACTGCTCTGGGCACACCCTCTCACAAACTATGTGTTGTGAATATAAGGATCACATTGTAAATGAGTTCTTGGATTGCTCAAGAAATAGTTCGAGCTATACTTTCAAAAAGACTTCTGCTCACCCAGCTCCTTTGGGAGAAGTTTATCCGAAAGAAAAAAGGAAGTAACCTCAAAAGCAAACTTTGAACCACTGCAAACGTGGAAGCCATGTGCACACCATGCTGTCAGCATTTTCTGAAGAAGATGTATGTGGGCTTCACTGCTCTTGGATAATAATCTGGAAATGATGAATAATTCTTTTATGTAATTTATTGTAGTAAAAGTCTCATAAAAGTTAAGATTTATGAATGTTAATATTGCATTAATTGTAAATTAAAACAATAATATAAACTATTTTTTCAACCATAAATTGGCAAAAAATTTTTAAAGAATGTAGTATTTTGTAAGGAAATGAGGAAATGGGTGAACTCTCACATTCAGTTGGTGGAAGTATAAAGTGAAACAATCTTTTTGGAGGACAAGTTGGCAGTGTCTATCAAAATTCCAGATACACCTATCCCATGAAAGAGCAGAGTGTAGGAGTTAAGCATAGACTCTGGATTCAGAGAGCCTACATTCCAATCCTGGCTCTACCACTTAGAGCTGTGAGACTTCAAGCAAGTTACTTAACCTCTCCGAGCCTAAGTTTATCTTCTGCAAAACGGAGATAATAATAGTATCTATGCTATTATGGGAATGAAAAAAGTTGATATTTTAAAGTGCTTACAGTGGTGCCTGGCATGTAGGAAGCTCTTTGTAATCTAACACCTCAATTCTAGAAAAATATTCTATAAAAATTCTAGCCAAACATCTAACATGCAACACTGCTTCTCACAGCATATAAATGTAAACTAACTCTAGATACCCATTACTAAGACAATATGTAAATAAGTCATGTTACGTCTGTGTGATTGAATAAGGTACAGCTCTTTAAAGGATGAGATAGAGCTACATGTACCCCAAGTACAATATTTCGCTGTGTACAAAAACAATATTTTCAGTATAATCGCATTATTGTAAAAACAAACTCTGTGGGGTGGGTGTGTGTGCAAAGATACATGCCATACTAACAGTGTTTACCTCTGAGGAGTGGGACTGAAGCAGAGGAGAGGAAACTTTCAATTCTTATTTCTCTATTGTTTGAACTTTTGAAAATAAACTTGAATTACTTTTATAATTTAAATAGATTTTAAATTATTAGTCTGAGCATAATTTTGATTTAAATAATTGTTCTCTTTTTTTTAAGAATCAGAGTTATAGCCATGGGGTGGATGCTACTGTTATCATTGATACAGATGACCAGCCAGGAAATGAGATTTTATGAATAGTCCATTTAATTAAATGTTTTGCCCACTTAGATCTATGTGAGCATAAAATGTGGAAACACTTACAAAATAAGCTTTCATTGTACAGTAAATAGAGAGTAATAAGATTTGGTCAGTCTGTGAGAGACTTAAGTCTACTCAATCTTAAAGAAAAACGGGCCTAAAATATTTCAAATGTAAAGTTATATTAAAAATCACAGTTTCAAACTGTGAATCCAAACAAATCAATTATTTTAGTGTATCATCTTAAGGAAAGCACAGTGTCATACTTGAAGGAGAACCAAGAAGAAGGTTAGCACTCTCAGCAACCAGTACTATCATCTAATACTAATACTTTCATCTGCCAAATTATCTTCAGAGATACTGCCTGACTGAAGTACTTCTGCAATAAAAGTATCTCCAAGTTAGTAGATAAAATTGGGGAGTGTCAAAGTTGAAAGAGGCCTTAGAGATTATCTAGGTCAATGTCCTCATTTCACAGAAGACACTGAGTTTCTGAAAAGGTCATGAGACTTTGTCAGAACAAAACCAAAATACAGTGGGCAGCAACTGATCACCAGTATGGTGTACCTTCTAATGCACTACTTTCCTAGCACTTTTTGGTTTTCTTTTAATGTAGTGGTTAAAAACATGCACATGGTAAAAATAAATAACAGAATAGAATAGAATGAACACAAAAGTACCCAGTAAAAACTTTCCTTCTTATCCCTGACTCCAAGCCCCTGTTCTTCTCCTCAGATATAACCACTATTAGCAGTCCCATGTAGAGCCTTTCAGAGACAAGCTATAAATTTCTAAGTATGTGTGTGTGTGTGGCATATTATATATACTCTCAAGCTTCTTGTTTATTTCTTTGTTTTCACTTAACCATGTCACAGATATTACTCCACATCAAAACGTATAAACCTCCCATTCTTTTTAATGGTTGCATGGTATTCCATTGTATGATATATCATAATCTATTTAACCAATCTCCGATTGATATTTAGATTGTTTCCAGTCTTTTTATTATAAACATGCTGTTACCAATGAATATTCTCATATATATATGAATATATATCTATCTATCTATATCTATCTATCTATCTATCTATATACATATATCTTTGAGCACTTAGGCAAGTATATACAGAGTATATATCAGATAAATTCTTAGATGTGGAATTATTTAGCCAAAGACTATGTACATATTTAATTTTGATGAGTATTATTAAATTTACCTCCAAAGAAGTATATTAATTTACAATTCCACTAAGAAAGTATGAAAGCCTAACATTAACTGTGTACCATAGAGTGGTCATTATTTAAAGTTTTTTTGTGTGTGTTTTATTTCCATGCCTAATAACTGATAAATTCCTTGAAGATAGTAAACTATAGCTTGTACAGCTTGATTCCAATGCCCATGACCATTCACATAGTCATTATTCAGCAAATATTGAGTGACCAGAGCTGTGCTAAAAACTAAAATCCAAAAGTAGAATTCTACTTCCTACAATAGTAGACTAGTCTTTCTCAGATTAACCCTTCTTCTGAAAAAAAGTAAAATAAAGTTGGAGAAAATATTTTTTAAAAACCCACACCTTCCAAAAGCACCAAACAGTTAACCAAAGAATGAGAAATTGCCCAGTCAAAATCCAGAAGAAAATAAAAGTCCTATATTCAAATATTTATTTCCCAAAAGACACTTGACTATCTGAAAGAAATAACTGGAACACTGTATTTCCTTTGAAGGTCTTTGTAGGAGAGGGAACAAGAGTTTAAAGCTCAGGGTCTACCAAAGTTTAGGACTCATATAAACTACATACAAATCTTATGTCTCAAAGTATTCATAAAAGTAATTTATCAAATACATGGCACAGCATACAATGAAAGGAAATAAGGTACACAGAAAACAAGACACCATGAATGAGAACCAGTCAAAATAACACGACAATAGAAACAAACTAACAAAGATGCTGGATATTGGAAATATCTGATAAAAACTATAAAAACAATTATACCTACCAAGTCAAAGAAAAAAGAAAAGCCAAGCCTGAAAATTTCAGGGAGAAACTGGGAAAAAGTGAGATAGTTTTGAAAAGGAAAAATATAATAGCAAATTAAGAACTGGTTGAATGAGTTTAATGGCAGATTCAACATATCTGAAGAGAGAATTATTGAACAGGAAAACAGGTCAGAATAGACTTTCTACAATATAGCACAAAGAGACAAAAAATAGAAAATATAGAAGAGAAGAGAAGAGACAGAGGATATAATGAAAAGATCTAACATATATAACTGTAGGTTTAGAAATAAAATCAAGAGAGAGAAATGGGGCAAAAACAATATTTAAAACACTATGGCTGAAATGGCAGAATTTTCCAGAACAGATTAACAAAATCTAAGAACCCTAAGCAGAATAAAGACAAAAGAAATATATATCAAGATGTATCATTGTGAAACTACAGAAAACTAAAGAAAAAATGAAAAATGTTTACAGCAGCTAGAGAAAAAAGACAGTTCCCTTCTAAGGAGCTATAGTTAAATATCTCAAGGGCAAAAATGAAAACCAAAGGAAAATGGGAATATATTTTCAATGTTCTTATAGAAAATAAAAACAACAATAGAATTTTATACCCAGCAAAATATCCTTCAAGCATGTAAGTGAAATACAGAAATTTTCAGATGAACAAAATCTGAAAGAATTCACAACCAGTAAACTGAGCTAAAGGATCAGTGATGTAGGAAGGATTAAAGAACTAAAAAAGTGATAAACATGTGAGTAAACATAAACATTGACTTTAAAGCTGTAATATTAATGTCTTACAGGGTTTTAAAATATTGAAATTCATGACAACCATATGTTGTCAACTCTAAGTTGGGGACAAAGGGAAACTTGAGTTAAATTATTCTGAAGTCCTTGTATATATTCCAGAAGAGAGTAAACATGTTGATTAACATTAGACTTTGATAAGTGAAGGGTGAATGTTGTAAATTCTAAGGTAACCACTAAAAGAATAGAAAAAAGTAAATGATTCCCAAATCCACAGAGAGGAAAAAAATGGATAGTAAAGAAAAAATTCAATCCAGAAGAAGTCAAGAAAGGTGAGAAAAAAAGACATAGATATGGTGGATCAATTAAAAAGCACAAAATAAGATGGTTGATTTTAACCTAAATACATCAGTGATTACATAAGCATAAATGTCCTAAATGTTCCAGTTAAAGTACAAAGATTGTCACGCTGGATAAAAACAATATTAATCTGAACTAAATGTCATTTACAGGAGATGTATCTAAAATATAATAATACAGAAAAATTTAAAGTGAAAGAATTAAAAGAATAAACCATGCAAATACTCACCAAAATAAAGAAGGTATAACTATGCTAATATTAGACAAACTTTAAAAAATGACTTACTCACTTAAGTTTTGTATTGGGGAAAAAAAAAGAAAAAGATACAAATATAAATAAGATTCCCCGACCACAGTAATCTTTTTTTAATAAATTTATTTATTTATTTATTTTTAGCTGTGTTGGGTCTTCGTTTCTGTGCGAGGGCTTTCTCTAGTTGCGGCGAGCGGGGGCCATTCTTCATCACAATGCGCGGGCCTCTCACTATCGCGGCCTCTCTTGTTGCGGAGCACAGGCTCCCGACGCACAGGCTCAGTAGTTGTGGCTCACAAGCCCAGTTGCTCCATGGCATGTGGGATCTTCCCAGACCAGGGCTCGAACCTGTGTCCCCTGCATTGGCAGGCAGATTCTCAACCACTGCGCCACCAGGGAAGCCCCACAGTAATCTTAATACAGTGAATTGTGCCCTGGGAAAGGTATACATGAAACGCTTTGATGGCACAGAAATAGAAAAGATAGTATATAATTGTGCATGATCGTTAAAAGTGGTTCCTTAGAGGAATTGACATTTTATCAGAATCTTGATGTGTTAATTCATCAGGTATCTCTAAGTGAGGGGAAGACATTCCATGCAAAGGAAACAATACACAAAGTAGGCATTCATAAATACTGGTTGCAAGTGTTGGATAGTGAGGACCAAAGCAGTACAGTGCCTTACCTGCATAGTAGCTCTAGTGGATGCTGCGATGCCCTGTGCAGATCCTCCTCCCTTCTCCTGAAGGCACTCATTTTCCCAGATGTGAGAAATGCTACCTGCTGATGCTTCACAGCACAGTCCCTCTGCAGGCACTGCCCTCTACTAGGAACATGACCTCCCCTCTGCGGGCAGCCAGCACTGACTGGTTGATGCAATAGTTCAAAGTCCCTTCGCCTCAATTCAGGGCAGTTCTGAAAGACCCACCCCAGCCTCAGAGCTCCCTGTGGGATCTACTGAGGCCTTTGTCACAGCTAGATCATACTTCATCTTCTCTTGGCTAATCCTGCATCCCTCAACCCCTCACAGGTGTTGCCGAAAACATGCCCCGGTAAACCTCCTGTGCAGCAATCTCCATGTTGGAGTCTGTTTCTCAGGAAACCTGACGTAAAATAGTGGCCAAAGTGGGAAAAAGCCCAAGGATCCCGACTACTGGCCCAGTGTTTCAGCCCCATACGCGGCTGACGCCAGGTACAATTTCCCGTGAAAATCTCTGGGACCGCAGGCCACACCTAGATTGCTCCTAGTATCAGTATTTTTCAGTTGCTTTTTTTCTATTCTTTCTCAAACTAAAATACCAGTTCTGCTGAGGACCAGTTCCACTTATCACTTATACTGTTCTGCAAGTAGTAAAGAATAGTAGAATTAGAAAGAAAAAACTGCTCATTGAGTATCTGCAATCTGCAAGATCCCTTTTTTACCACAAGATCTGGGCTTGAGAGTGGTTCATGACCAGTCCGTGCTCTCAGAGCTACCAAGTGGCAGAGCCAATATCTGAACCGATGGTCAGATAAAGCTCCATCTCCAAAGTTGCCCCCCTAAGAGAGGGACGTATTTAATGTGACCTAAAAGGAACAGTAGAGAATGTAAAAGGAGAGAAATTAAGGCTGCTCCCTAAGATTGATCAAACACGGTTCAGGCTGGCCTGCCTGCTGGGTTAGTAAGTGTTCTTTCAGCCCATCCTGCCCTCAGCCCCAAAACTGAGCTACCTTTAGATCTTTCAGCTAGTCTTTGCTCTTACTTCTTGGTAAACACAAGTTCCAGGGAGCTCATATCACAGACAACCTTTTTTCTAATGATACTGGCCGAGACTTAGTTCTACGGATGGATTTGATGAGCCTTTTTAGAGTTTAGAGAAAAGTTAGTTCTTGATACCAAGATACTGCTGTCACCAGTTTCTTTTGTTTCCACAACCTCCCACTCCTCACTAGACGGGAGGCAGGTTTGGGACTCTGCGGCCAGCCCCAGGCCCACTTGTTGCGTGTGGCAAGGCTTGGAAAATGAAAACCAGAGGCATCTCAAAGAGCATTCCGTTTGGACTCCGGGGTAGCACCTGGGCACTCTGCCAGAGCGGCTGGGAACTCTGGTGAGGTACTTTGATGCAAATGGCCAGCTGGGTCTGGTTCATTCTGTATTTACCCCACAGGGCTATCTGCAGGGTATTTGTTTGTCATACCGCTGGAGCACATGGAGACCATCATCCTCCTGCAATATACACTAAGCACTGACAACGTGCCAGCCTCCAGACGGGGATGGCGATAAACGATCCAGTAAAGAGCAAGGTCTTTGCAGTTAGGGAACCCGAAGTCTGAATCTTGGCTCTAAGACTAGTAGCTGTGTGCAATCTACTTCAACTTGTAAGCCTCGGTAAACTCATCTATACAAAAGAGATAACACCCCCTTTATTGACAGGCAGCTTGATGAAATAATGAATATAAAGATATTAACACAGTTCTTGGCTCATAATAAGTGGCTCAATAAACAGTAGTTGTTACTGTAAACAAACAATATTTCCTGCCTGCTTTGGAGATGCTTTTCATTTTGTTCTTTTTCCTTTAAAGTGTGTCCATCTGAGCACAGTTCTTGGTTGGCAGCACCTGAATGTGGGATAAACAGCATCATTAATCCTGAAATTTTTAAGGGCAATCTTGTACTCAAGCAGAAGGTAGACTACAAAGGCCCTTTTCTGTTGATCATCTGCTATTTGTCCTTAACTGACCAGACTCTACTAATGAAGTTCACATATCCAGACGATGCAGATGTTTTTCAAAGTCTATTCTCTTGAGAAAAATAAAATGGTATTGTAAGAAATGCTAACATCATTCTGGTGCTGAGACGATTTTCCTGAATTATCCAATTATGTGCCTGAATTCTCCATGGAGGTTTGATAGGGATCCTAGCTTTGGCGTGTCATCGAGTACAGGAACTTCCCCCTGACCTGCTGCCCTGAAAGCAGGTGTTAGCAGTGACCTCCATGAAAAGCCCCTCAAGAATGCTGCAGCGTGAAGCGGAGTATGGGTACAGAGCACTCATAATTGCAGGATTCGATGAGTTAAATTTACACCCCTGACTGTCTCAGGGTGCTCTCTATCTTCCAAATATGCCACAATAATAATGCTAATGATTACAAGCAGCAACTTTGTTGTATCTCATTTCTTTTTACCCCAAATTACGGAGCCTTGAAAGAATTTACTGACTGCTTGGGTTTTCTGACTAATTGGGGTAACTCTATGCTATAGCCATTAGGAGATTTAAATATAGCTCTTCTTGAGCAATACTCTTTATTGGATCCCCTGTTATCCTTTAAATATCTTGGTGTGCAAGTGGATAAAATTAGAAAGAATTTGTTTGCTTTAAATTACCAACCTCTGCTTAATAAAACTATTAGTGATTTAGCTAACTGGACGGCTCTTCCATTATCATTAATTGGCAGAGTTAATACTATTAAAATGGTTGTTTTACCTAAATGTTTGTATTTATTTCAATGCTTTCCCATCAAGCCACCTAAAAATGCTCTAAAGCTTTGAATTCTGCTATTAGTTTTGTTTTATAGGCTACAAACTGAATTAAGATTAATCTTAAAACAACAACTATTCTAGGGGGCCAAAGGATTAATTCTTCCTTTTCAAGGAGTAGATGAATGTTAGACTTTCTTGATCAGGCTTTGTTCAATGTCCCCGGATATCTTCAATAAGAAGTGCTAAAGCCCAAAAGAAATTGAATAGGGATTCTGGTTAATGTTCTTGATCTAATAAAAACTTTACAAGAAAACTTTATTTCACATTTGTGTATGTATTCAATCATACAGTCAGTCATTCATTCAGCAAATATTTATTGTGACTTGCACCAATCACTATATTAGATACTGTGAGAGACTTCGTAGCTGAATAAAATGCAGTCCTTGCCTTCAAGAAGTTCAAATAAAGACAACATAAATAACTGCAAGGTAATGTGCTAAGTGTTACACTGGAGAAATGATCTGCAAGCTGGGTCAGAGGAAAGGGTGTTGCTAAATCTGCCTGGAGGATCAAAAAACGCTTCCCAGAGAAGGTGACATTCAAGCTAGATCCTGAAGGATGGGGCTCCCACAGGGTCCTTCCAAGATTTAAAGGAACACCTTGAGTGTTTTCTTCTAAATAATGAGGTAGCTTGATTTGTAGGACAGCTAAAATGGTCCACTCAGTTAAAAAGTGACCATTTTCTCTTTGGTGGATCAAGGGAATTCCATAGACCTAATGTATCAGGACTTCAGCAAGACATTTAACTAGGACGTTCATGATCTCTTTGAATGTCAAGATTGGGACATGTGAGCAGAATGATGGCACATGTACATAAAATTCTATCTGGTTGAAAAATGGCCGCCGATGTATTAATTACTGTTTTAATGCTAACAGAGAGAAAGTTCTCCCAGAAATGTGGCAGTGGGTTTTCTCTTTGGCTGTGTCCTGTTCAAAGTTTTTAATAATTTGAATCAGGACATAAAGACTTTCTCAGGCAATTTGTGGATGATACAAATCATCCAAGGCAGCCAGTATACTGATAGATCAATCAAGGATGTGTAAGGATATCAAGAAGCTGGAATAAAGGGTCAAAGTTAATCACATATAACTAAATAAGAAAAATTAATGTCCTGCCTTACTTCATCCCACTTGCTAAAGTAGAGGCAGCAAAGCCCTCTCTTACAGCATTGTGAGGCAATAGAAAATGTTCCAGATTTGGTGTCAGAAGGCCTAAGTTCAAGTCCTAGCTTGACTGAATGTTACACATGCAATTTCAAGCAATACTCTAAACTTAACTGAGCCTCAGTTTTTCCACCCATAAATGAAAAATAATAATCCAAGTTCACAGAACTGCTGTGAGAATAAGGGATATAGAAAGACATTGTAAACTATATATCACTATCCAAAAGTTATCTTTTGTAATGCTTGTAATAGGAATAGTGAAATAATAATAACAATAACAACAACAACAACAACAGTCATTTATATGAAGTCCTGTGGTCTTAACTAAATTCCAACCTAGAGACCATCAGTGCGACATGGCTTTCAAAATAGTCAATATAGTCACTACCCAGCCTTTGGTATTTTCAACAACCTCTACAGACAATTCTGATACATAGCCAGGGCTGAGAACCAGTAGACTAGGTTTGTTTCAAACTTTCCTGATGATAAAAATACCACATTGTTTAAACACAGTTTCGGAGGGAGGCCCCACCCCTGGAGATTCAAATTCAATAGGTCTGTAATAAGAACCAGGAATTACTATCATCAGGCGAGTTTGAAAAATACTGGACTAGATAAGCTCTACTATTCTTCCCAATTTCTAAGAGTCTGAAGATCTGATCCAACTCTAGCTGCTCATTTGTTCTGAAAACAGTTTTGAAATACTTGGATTACAGTAATCAAGCCCCAAGCGAAAGTATGTATGCCTGTAGCTGGCCATGATATTCTTCATATGGTGTCTCTAAAGAATTAAACACATTTTTTAATAAACTAAATAGCAATAAGCATGTTGACTTTCCAATTGGCTGCAGTTTACTATTCTGGCTGATTCCAGTAAATCTATGTACACATAAATGCAAATGACAAAGTGAATTGTTTTCAATAAAGTGTTACTCACTGTAAATAGACTTTAAGCCTTTGATCAGTTAGGAGTTGAGTGTGATATATTTAAATCAATATTTTAAAAATATTTTCGTTTAAACATACTCCATTCTCTGACAATGTGAACGTTAAGTCACTAGAGTTTCGGTCTAAACACACTCTTTTTTATTCAGCTAATATTTCACTCTAAAGTAGAAGTGAGAAAGTATACTAGTGTTTGAGTGCTGATCTGCCATACACTCAGCAACTTTCATTAGTTTAGTCTCATCTGAATCCGCTCAAGAATAATGTTCTATGTTCTTCAATGACCCCAGATCTAGATCTTCTGCAAGTCCTCTTTTCTTTCTTCAATTCCTTGCAGCTTAGAACCCAAAGCAAAGCTTTCTATGTATTTCTGAGAAAGTGGCTGGGAAAGGGATGAAAAGAAAATTATTCCAGAGCAAGTGAAATGTGATTTTTGCATTGAGGCTTTTCTTTCAGAGCACGGTTCCCTTAGTCCAAAGGGAGATGGCCCAGGCAGCGGCTGCAGCCCCAGATCTACTTGCGTGTCTACCGGATAGATGATGCTTTGAGGGACTGAGAGTCTTGCACGCTCAGCTTGTGAGACATAGGTTAAAGATAAAGGTGAAGATGAAAGACAGATAAATAGGCAGGAAGAGAGGAGGGCAGGCTGGGTATAACTACATCCTCCATAACACAGACAATAGCAAGTAGCCCCGCCTTTCACTGAACACTTTGCTCTTGAAAGGAAAGAATGTGTTCGGTTTTGAGATTCTTCCACTGATAATAATAGTTTCTATTCCAAAGGGGGGAGGGGCGGTGGTATCAAATGTGTTTGGGGAGAATCAAGTCAGATTATTTGGGACACATTGACAAAAGCAAGTCAAACAATTTGAGAATACACTTTATTTCTCAAAATGTGCTCTAGGAGAACATACTAGGTCAAAAGAGATAATTAATAGGGTCATTATTTTTATCATAAGTGATGTTTTACTTTGATGACCAAAACAGACACTTTGGTTTAGGAACAAATTCAGTAAGCAAATCTTCCACCCAAAAGTGTGTTGACATATTTCAGATCTGTCGCTAAAATGACATCCCTCCCTCTCCCCACTAAACTCCCATTGAGAGACAGTCTACAGATTTTCTTCCATAGCTCCTGCAAATTCCCCGAAGAACAGAGCTGGAGAATCCATGCTATTCCCCAAAGAATCTCAGCTTCCGCTACCTGACAGAATGAGGAAAAGCCTATATGTGACAGATGAGAAAAGGCTGAGCAGCTCCTTCTCTGGGTGGTAAAAGATGGAGGAGCAGGTGAGGAGACATCATCAGGAGGAGGAGGGAGGGGCCAGAGGGCAATGCCCCCACCCAATCGCTCTGGGCGCTTTCCACCTCTGTGGACCACGGCTGGTTCCTCTCTCTTGTTCTCCAGCAACCTGTCTCCCTGCAGGGCCCCAGACACTGCCTGTCACACCACCTCCCTGGAGAGGTTCGACCAAACTGGCACTTTATCTTGTATTCACTCGCCTCATTCACTCCCAAGTCCTTTTACCTCCACACAATTCAGTTCAAATCACATTTGTTGAGCACGCACTCGGTGCCAGACTCCCTGAGAGCGGTAGCACGAAGGTTAAGTCTGTAGTCTCTGCCTCGCTCAGCCTACCTACTGAGCTGTATGCACAGGCTACACAGGTAGCTTAATAATGAAGACTCTGTGACATGTGCCAAGGATGAATGGACATGAAAACCAAATTGGATTTCAGTGCACCAGTTATCACTGGGAGCGGGTGAGGGGACTCTTTCTGGTAGATGTGCCTTTAAGGTAATGATAACATCCCACATTTGTATAAAGGTCTAGAGTTTACAAAGTCTTCTCATAAACATGATCTCATTGTGAAATGTCGAGAGTCAGCTTTTCTTAAGCAATTTACAGATGACAAAACTGAGGCTAAGAAAAAGTAAGGTCATGCTGCACCAAGAGAGTTTATAAAATAATACCGTTCAACAGCCAATATACACGCAGAAAAAATTAGGCTAGCTCCTGATTATAATGTTATATACCCTTAAGTATTTCCAAAGTATAACTTCAGTTATCTCACAGAATAAGGTTTGGAGGGAAAAAGATGCCAAAGTACTATGAGCACATTTTACCAACAGACAGGAGAAACTGCCACAGCCTTGTCATACAGTTCCCAGGAGATAAGACAATACACTTCTCAGGGTCTGGAACATTCCTCCCTGGATCACTATGACATGAGCCCTATAGATGGAGTTGAACATGGGTTCTAGTGACCGCAGCATCAGAACACAAATCAAAGACCTGAGGAAATTTCCCAAACTGTGCAGCTTACTGGGCAAATAACTTAATCAACTTGGAGTTAAATGACATTATCTTCAGGTGGGGGAAGAGATTAAGAAGACTGTCTTTCAGGAAGGTGTGGGAGCTGATGAGTTATTGCTTCACAAGCACCCATCTATAAAAAACGGTGCTGTTGTCACTGGATACGCCAAGCTTTGATGAGGCCTTCGAGACTAAAGAACTAGCTCATGCACACTGAAATGGGCTGGAGCTCCTCGGATGAAAGACATCTCTATAAGACATGTGGATGTGCATTTGATAATCTTTGACATATGTTTAATATTTAGATTTCCAAGATTACTCATGTTAATATCCGCTGCACATCTTACTTTTCTGCTTTTTGTGCTCACTGGGAGATGTGGGTTTGGACACGTTTCAAGCCAGATTTGTTCCTGTGCTTTATTGCTGCTAACCACGGGGTCACTAAAATGGGAAAATCATCTGCTCTTCCTCTACTGAACTTTGAATTCAGAACTTACAATTCCAAAAAAAAAGGAAGAAGAAAGAAAGAAAAGAAAAGGAGGAAAGAAACAGGTAAATGAATAATGAATGTAGTAAAAATAAATGTGTGGTTCTGGGCCCCATTTAACTTTTCTAAAATGACAGTGTTGTTAATGCTATGAAATATTTTCTCTGATAAGTGTGAGTTAACTAATTTGCATGAAAAGCTAGTCTGTCATTTTGTAGTCTGTTGAGTTATAGGTTTTTAAAAATGGGTTCTTTTCTGTATAGTTTTTAATACATTGTTATTATATGTGATCACTGAGCTTTCCTAATGCCACGCTGAAAACATGGGTTTCATCTTTTTTTAAAAAAATTGAAATTAATTGTGAAAAATTTATGCAATAATGAATTTCTTCAGATAAATGTATTTATAAGGAAAAGCCATTGACACGTTATTCAGTATTCCTTTTTAAAGCAAAAAAGTAAAATCTATTTTCTACCGAAGTCTCAATCACAGAAAACTTGGGAAATTTAAAATTAAGCCTCCAAGGGTCCCCCTCCACACTTAAGGTTCCATAATTTCCCAAGGACCGAAAAGAAAGAGCTCTGCAAAATCTCCCTTGTGCACCTGTCCCACAAAAGACTGAGGAGCTAAAGAAAGGTCATTGGATTCTGAACCTTACATTTTGCTACATTCATGCACGTTAAATAACATCATTAACCATACTAGAAAGAGGTTTCAGTGGACTTCCTTTGAATAAAGCAAGTAAAGGTGGAAGGAGTGTGCCAGAGGAAGGCAGGGATTCCAAGCAGTGCATCACTCCCATCTACTTTTTCTTTTTAAAGTGTTTTTAAAGTAAACTCAGTGCCCCCTAAACCTTGAAGCAGATGCCTATGTCTCAAAATTGCCCAACTGCACATCAACAATAGCATTTGAACACTGATGACATCATAACCTGTGAGGCAATTACTTCAGAGTTAGAAGCTTTAGAAAATAGCATTATATGACAGCGGAAGTGCCATCTCAGCAGTCATCACAGTGTACAGCACTAATGAGTAAGTGTTCTCTGGCTGCCTTGCCTCGTAAATGACAAAGTACTAAGATAGGGAACCTAACATAGAAAGGGTCGGGGGGGGGGAACAGTCAACCAGCCATGGCACAGGGTTTTGCTTCAGCACAAAGAAGAAGGCCTTAGACTCCAGGGTGTATGGACCCAATTTCAAATCCCCCTTGGCCAACTACCTGCTCTCTTATTTCCTCTGAGCACTTCTTTCCTAGCACAGACTAAGTTCCGTATGTTAGCTACTGTTACTAATGTATTTACACAGCGGAGAAAATAAGACCCACTTTATGACACTACTTTGAATATTAGTGATAAAACACCCGTAACTCCAAACACAATACTTGGCATTTAGGTAGCTGCTACTCCTCCTACTCTTGTGTCATTATCATTAGAATCATTTTCATTGGACTGTATTCGTTAGAGCAGGAATTGTGTCTATTGAATTTAGTGGTGAGTCCCCAGCACTTAAAACAGTGCCTGGACATAGAACAATCTATTCAATCCTCTTCCCCTAGTAGCACTGACATAATTCAGACCATATTTGATGTTTGTTTGTGTGTGTGTTTGTTTG
Source organism: Eubalaena glacialis (assembly GCF_028564815.1). Classification (NCBI taxonomy): domain Eukaryota; kingdom Metazoa; phylum Chordata; class Mammalia; order Artiodactyla; family Balaenidae; genus Eubalaena; species Eubalaena glacialis. Next base: position 118,113,233 of record NC_083718.1, read on the forward strand.
CTTTTTAAGTGTAAGCCTTTAATTCCAAAATGCATTCAGACTGAAAACCAGAGTACCCTGTGAAAGTTGTGAATAAGCTGGTTGTATAGTCAGTTCGAAATAGCTAGAGATCAAGGAAAAGCTCTGGAATCAAAAGACAGATCCAGTGTCCCTCTGGTTTCCAAGTCTCTATGACTTAATGCAAGGGCTGAATGTTCCTGAGCTTCAATCCACTTACCTGTGAAATGAGGAATAATGGTGATGTGGTTTACCTACTCTAGTAGTATCGTTTTGAAGGTCAAGTGGGACTATATATATAAATATAACATCAGACAATGTTTAATGTTCTACAAAATATTACTGATAATAAATATTACTTATCATTCACGAACACGATTGAATGTCTTCTTGGTCTCTGGACAAAAGGAAATGTGTAGACCAGGGATCTATGGCAAACTATAGCCAGCAGGCCAAATCCAGCCTGTGAGCTAAAAATGGATTTTACGGTTTTAGATAGCTGAAAAAAATCAATATAAGAATTCTATTTCATGACACACCTATAATATTTTCTACGTGGATCTTTAGAGAAAAAGTTGGCCAACCCCTAACTCTTAAGAGTTTATATTAATTATAGTTTTAGTTTCCTTTAAGGTTAAGCCTTAAAGCAGGTAGAAATTATGCCCGGCACAATTGATGCTGGATTAGCTGCAGCTCAGGTAGCAAAAAGAGCACTTCCTTAAAGGCAGACCCTGGGTGTGCCTCACTGGCCTTAGGAACTCCCTCAAGTCCTGGGCTGAAAGCTGCTCATTCTAACCTGCTCACCTCTCTGAACCCCAGGTGAGCCTGTCATCTGTGTCACCAAGGCTCTCTCTTATTTACCTCTTTATCCTCAGGACCTGTCGAATAGCAAGGCTTTCCTAAGTATGTGTTGAATGAATGAGTGAATGGATGAGTGAATTCAACTATTCATTCATCTGTTCTTCACAGGCTGGCTCCAGCCCTTGCTCTTCCATGAAACCTTCAGAAACTACTCCAACCCAGAAGTCTCTCTCATGTCCTGGAGTCTCATGCCCTCTTTTATGCAAGGGAGGCCATACAGGGTTTTCAGATACTCTTGAACTGTTGCCCATACCCTTTGCTAACGATTGTCCAGTTGACTCATTCGTTATGTATTTATACTTTGGTTCTTCCAGTGAGGTTACAAAACTGAGTGTCAGGTCCAACATGGCTCCCTGCCTCCAATTCTGGCTTCCTTCTCAAAACCCAGCCAGTGAATCCATCTGCACTTGCAGCAGAATATATTAAGCTGCTCTAACCCCAGCATCTATGACTCAACACAGAGACCCTCTCATTGCTGGTCTGCCCTGAACATCAACAGCTGAACTGCAAACTTCAATCTTAAGTCTCACCATGTCTTGGGTACCAGCTTTCAGCTTTGTTCCTTTGTTTCTGGGCCCTAGGTGTGCTCATTTGAGGCAGGGCCTTGCTCTTGCCTGGCCCCTCTATAAGGGGTGGAATTCTATCTCTTGTCCCCAGCCTGGTGCTTTGGGCTGCATGCTCTGTACCCATTTGCCCCTGATGCTGACAGTCTTCTGTCTGCTGGACCTCTCAGGACTTTCCAGTGCTCTCAGGCTCCCACTGTTAGATCATTCATCTTGGACCAAACTCACAATTATTTACCAGGATTGTAACCTCCAGGATATCACGTTTTATCCACTCTCTTCTGGCCTATCCCAACTTATGGTAAGTCACCAGGCCAGTTTAGGCCAAGGTGTGAGATACAATTCTGAGACTTGCACTTCTTTTTCATGCTTATATGGTGCTTGAACCACTGTAGGCTTACCATAGGGGATCAGCAGAGATCCATTAACTGATCCATCATAAAAAATAACAATAAAAGATGGTCACTTATAAGGTGTCATATCTAAGTTCTTTGTGTTTCAAACTCCATGGTTCTCACCCCATCAGACCCAACATCTTTTTATAACAAATATTTTATGATCCCTCCCTTTACTATCCTGAAATGAAATTTATAGAATGTATACCATCGGCCCTCAGAATCTGAGGGCTCTGCAGCTAAGGAATCAACCAACCACAGATGGAAAATATTAGTTTTTAAAAGTTCCAGAAAGTTCCAAAAAACAAAACTTGAATTTGCCATGCACCAGCAACTATTTACATAGCATTTACATTGTATTTACAACTATTTACATAACATTACATTGTATTCGGTATTATAAGTAATCTAGAGACGATTTAAGGTATACGGGAGGATGTGCATAGGTTATATGTAAATACTACACCATTTTATATAAGGAACTTGAGCACCCACGGATTTTGGTATCCATAGGGGTCCTGAAACCAATCCCTGAAAATACCAAGAAAGGACTGCTTATTGTATATATATATTACCCAGACACATACTTTTTAAAACACCAACATAATGCCATAAATATAATAGAAAGGAGAAACAAAAGGAAAGTAATTCATAATAAAATAATGTGTATTTACACATGGAAGGCTTGAAGAAGTAATCAAATGCTTACACTGTGATTTTCTCAGTGCCCAATTCTTGGCAAAGTTTTGAACAAAACAAAATATAATCTTTCCTTAGGAGATTGGTTCAAGATGGCGGAGTAGAAGGACGTGCACTCACTCCCTCTTGCGAGAGCACCAGAATCACAACTCACTGCTGGACAATCATCGACAGGAAGACACTGGACTTCACCAAGAAAGATACCCCACATCCAAAGACAAAGGAGAAGCCACAGTGAGAAGGTAGGAGGGGCGCAATCACAATAAAATCAAATCCCATAACGGCTGGCTGGGTGACTCACAAACTGGAGGACACTTATACCACAGAAGTCCACCCACTGGAGTGAAGGTTCTGAGCCCCACGTCAGGCTTCCCAACCTGGGGGTCTGGCAACAGGAGGAGGAATTCCTAGAGAATCAAACTTTGAAGGCTAGCAGAATTTGACTGCAGGACTTCGACAGGACTGAGGGAAACAGAGACTCCACTCTTGGAGGGCATGCACAAAGAGCTGTGTGCATCAAGACCCAGGGGAAGGAACAGTGACCCCATAGGAGACTGAACAAGACATACCTGCTAGTGTTAGAGGGTCTCCTGCAGAGGCAAGGGGTGGCTATGGCTCACTGCGGGGACAAGGACACAGGCAGCAGAAGTTCTGGGAATTACTCCTTGGCATGAGCCCTCCCAGAGTCTGCCATTAGCCCCACCAAAGAGCCAGGTAGGCTCCAGTGCTGGGTTGCCTCTGGCCAAACAACCAACAGGGAGGGAATCAAGCCCCACCCATCAGCCGACAAGCAGATTAAAGTTTTACTGAGCTCTGCCCACCAGAGCAGTGACCAGCTCTACCCACCACCAGTACCTCCCATCAGGAAGCTTGCACAAGCCTCTTAGATAGCCTCATCCACCAGAGGGCAGACAGCAGAAGCAAGAAGAACTACAATCCTGCAGCCTGTGGAACAAAAATCACATTCACAAAAAGAAAGACAAAATGAAAAGGCAGAGGACTATGGACCAGATGAAGGAACAAGGTAAAACCCCAGAGAAACAGCAAAATGAACTGGAGATAGGCAACTTCCAGAAAAAAGAATTCAGAATAATGGCAGTGAAGATGATACAGGACCTCAGAAAAAGAATGGAAGCAAAGATCGAGAAGATGCAAGAAATGTTTAACAAGGACCTAGAAGAATTAAAGAACAAATGCCTAGAAGAATTAAAGAACAAACAGAGATGAACAATACAATAACTGAAATGAAAAATACACTAGACGGAATCAATAGCAGAATAACTGAGGCAGAAGATGGGATAAGTAACCTGGAAGACAGAACGGTGAAATTCATGGCTGCGGAACAGAATAAAGAAAAAAGAATAAGAAGAAATGAAGACAGCCTAAGAGACTTCTGGGACAACATTAAACACACCAACATTCACATTATAGGGGTCCCAGAAGGAGAAGAGAGAGAGAAAGGACCTGAGAAAATATTTGAAGAGATTATAGTTGAAAACTTCCCTAACATGGGAAAGGAAATAGCCACCCAAGTCCAGGAAGTGCAGAGAGTCCCAGGCAGGATAAACCCAAGGAGAAACATGCTAAGACACATAGTAATCAAACTGACAAAAATTAAAGACAAAGAAAAATTATTAAAAGCAAAAAGGGATAAATGACAACATACAAGGGAACTCCCATAAGATTGAGAAACAGCTGAGAAATCAGCTGAGAAACAGCTGATTTCTCAGCAGAAACTCTACAAGCTAGAAGGGAGTGGCATGATATATTTAAAGTGATGAAAGGGAAGAACCAAGATTACTTTACCCAGCAAGGATCTGATTCAGATTCGACGGAGAAATCAAAAGCTTTACAGACAAGCAAAAGCTAAGAGAATTCAGCACAACCAAACCAGCTCTACAACAAATGCTAAAGGAACTTCTCTAAGTGGGAAACAAAAGAGGAGAAAAGGACCTACAATAACAAACCCAAAACAATTAAGAAAATGGTAATAGGAACATACATATGGATAATTACCTTAAATGTGAATGGATTAAATGCTCCAACCAAAAGACACAGGCTCACTGAATGGATACAAACACAAGACCCATATATATGCTGTCTACAAGAGACCGACTTCAGACCTAGGGACACATACAGACTGAAAGTGAGGGGATGGAAAAAGATATTCCATGCAAAGGGAAATCAAAAGAAAGCTGGAGTAGCAATACTCATATCAGATAAAATAGACTTTAAAATAAAGAATGTTACAAGAGACAAGGAAGGACACTACATAATGATCAAGGACACTACATAATGACACTACATAATGATCACTACATAATGATCAATACATAAGTCAAATGCTAACAGCTATAAAAGAGGAAATCGACAGTAACACAATAATAGTGGGGAACCTTAACACCTCACTTACACCAATGGACAGATCATGCAGGAAGAAAATTAATAAGGAAACACAAGCTTCAAATGACACAATAGACCAGATAGATTTCAATAATATTTATAGGACATTCCATCCAAAAACAGCAGATTACACTTTCTTCTCAAGTGCACACGGAACATTCTCCAGGATAGATCACATCTTGGGTCACACATCAAGCCTCAGTAAATTTAAGAAAACTGAAATTATATCAAGCATCTTTTCCAACCACAATGCTATGAGATTAGAAATCAGTTACAGGGAAAAAACATAAAAAACACAAACACATGGAGGTTAAACAATACGTTACTAAATAACCAAGAGATCACTGAAGAAATCAAAGAGGAAATCAAAAAATACCTAGTGACAAATGACAATGAAAACACGATGATCCAAAACCTATGGGATGCAGCAAAAGCAGTTCTAAGAGGGAAGTTTATAGCAATACAATCTTACCTCAAGAAACAGGAAAAATCTCAAATAAGCAATCTAACCTTATACCTAAAGGAACTAAGGAAAGAAGAACAAACAAAACCCAAAGTTAGTAGAAGGAAAAAATCATAAAGATCAGAACAGAAATAAATGAAATAGAAACAAAGAAAACAATAGCAAAGATCAATAAAACTAAACACTGGTTCTTTGAGAAGATAAACAAAATTGATAAACCTTTAGCCAGACGCCTCAAGAAAAATAGGGAGAGGACTCAAATCAATAAAATTAGAAATGAAAAAGAAGTTACAACAGACATGGCAGAAACACAAAGAATCATAAGAGACTACTATAAGCAACTCTATGTCAATAAAATGGACAACCTGGAAGAAATGGACAAATTCTCAGAAAGGTATAACCTTCCAAGACTGACCAGGAAGAAATAGAAAATATGAACAGACCAATCACAAGTAATGAAATTGAAACTGTGATTAAAAATCTTCCAATAAACAAAAGTCCAGGCCCAGATGGCTTCACAGGTGAATTCTATCAAACATTTAGAGAAGAGCTGAGACCCATCCTTCTTAAACTCTTCCCAAAAATTGCAGAGGAAGAAACACTCCCCAACTCATTTTACGAGGCCACCATCACCCTGATACCAAAACCAGACAGAGATACTACAAAAAAAGAAAATTATAGACCAATATCACTGATGAATATAGAGGCAAAAATCTTCAGCAAAATACTAGCAAACAGAATCCAGCAACACATTAAAAGAATCATACACCATGATCAAGTGGGATTTATCCCAGGGATGCAAGGATTCTTCAATATACTCAAATCAATCAATGTGATACACCATATTAACAAATTGAAGAATAAAAGCCATATGATCATCTCAATAGATGCTGAAAAAGCTTTTGACAAAATTCAATACCCATTTATGATAAAAACTCTCCAGAAAGTGGGCATAGAGGGAACCCACCTCAACATAATAAAGGCCATATATGACAAACCCACAGCAAACATCATTCTCATTGGTAAAAAACTGAAAGCATTTCCTCTAAGATCAGGAACAAGACAAAGATGTCCACTCTTGCCACTATTATTCAACATAGTTTTAGAAGTCCTAGCCACGGCAATCAGACAAGAAAAAGAAATAAAAGGAATACAAATCGGAAAAGAAGAAGTAAAACTGTCACTGTTTGCAGATGACATGATACTATACATAGAGAATCCTAAAGATGCCACCAGAAAACTACTAGAGCTAATCAATGAATTTGGTAAAGTATCAGGATACAAAATTAATGCACAGAAATCTCTTGCATTCCTATGCACTAACAATGAAAGATCAGAAAGAGAAATTAAGGAAACAATCCCATTCACCACTGCAAAAAAAAGAATAAAATACCTAGAAATAAACCTACCTAAGGAGGTCAAAGACCTGTACTCAGAAAACTATAAGACACTGATGAAAGAAATCAAAGGTGACACAAACAGATGGAGAGATATGCCATGTTCTTGGATTGGAAGAATCAATATTGTGAAAATGACTATACTACCCAAAGCAATCTACATATACAATGCAATCCCTATCAAATTACCAATGGCATTTTTTACAGGACTAGAACAAAAAACCTTAAAATTTGTATGGAGGCACAAAAGACCCTGAATAGCCAAAGCACTCTTGAGGGGAAAAAAAGGAGCTGGAGGACTCAAACTCCCTGACTTCAGACTATAGTACAAAGCTACAGTAATCAAGACAATATGGTACTGGCACAAATACAGAAATATAGATCAATGGAACAGGATAGAAAGCCCAGAGATAAACCCACGCACCTATGGTCAACTAGTCTCTGACAAAGGAGGCAAGGATATACAATGGAGAAAAGGCAGTCTCTTCAATAAGTGGTGTTGGGAAAACTGGACAGCTACATGTAAAAGAATGAAATTAGAACACTCCCTAACACCATACACAAAAATAAACTCGAAGTGGATTAAAGACCTAAATGTAAGACCAAACACTATAAAACTCTTAGCAGAAAACATAGGAAGAACACTTTTTGACATAAATCACAGCAAGATCTTTTTTGACCCACCTCCTAGAGTAATGGAAATAGAAACAAAAATAAACAAATAGGACCTCATGAAACTTAAAAGCTTTTGCACAGCAAAGTAAACTATAAACAAGACGAAAAGACAACCTTCAGATTGGGAGAAAATATTTGCACATAAATCAACGGACAAAGGATTAATCTCCAAAATATATAAACAGCTCATGCAGCTCAATATTAAAAAGACAAACAACCCAATCAGAAAATGGGCAGAAGACCTAAATAGACATCTCTCCAAAGAAGACACACAGATGGCCAAGAGGCACGTGAAAATCTGCTCAACATCACTAATTATTAGAGAAATGCAAATCAAAACTACAAAGAGGTATCACCTCACACCAGTTAGAATGGTCATCATCATAAAATCTACAAACAACAAATGCTGGAGAGGGTGTGGAGAAAAGGGAACCCTCTTGCACTGTTGGTGGGAATGTAAATTGATAACAGCCACTATGGAGAACAGTATGGAGGTTCCTTAAAAAACTAAAACTAGAATTACTATATGACCCAGCAATCCCACTACTGGGCATATACCCAGAGAAAACCATAATTCAAAAAGACACATGCACCCCAATGTTCATTGCAGCACTATTTACAATAGCCAGGTCATGGAAGCAACCTAAATGCCCATCGACAGACGAATGGATAAAGAAGATGTGGCACATATATACAGTGGAATATTACTCAGCTATAAGAAGGAACGAAATTGAGTCATTTGTTGAGACGTGGATGGACCTAGAGACTGTCATACAGAGTGAAGTAAGTCAGAAAGAGAAAAACAAATATCGTATATTAACGCATGTATGTGGAATCTAGAAAAATGGTACAGATGAACCGGTTTGCAGGGCAGAAATTGAGACACAGATGTAGAGAACAAACGTATGGACACCAAGGGGGGAAAGCGGCGGGGGGAGGTGATGGTGGTGTGATGAATTGGGAGATTGGGATTGACATGTATACACTGATGGGTATAAAATGGATAACTAATAAGAACCTGCTGTATGAAAAATAAATAAATAAAATTTAATTTAAAAAATACATATATATAATCTTTCCTTAATATATATGGTAGTTGTAAATTCATAGAAAATTTAGTGTGTATTAAAACTGGGTAACAAATTATGTAAATTGGAGTTAGGTTTTAGGCTTAGTTAAGTATAAACAGGTTTACCTACATGAATGCCTGGCAGGACATTCAAAAGCCATGTGAGATGCTACAGGATTCTGCATTGTGTGGGACTCTCCTGTGAACAGAGGATGTCTCGCATCCCTGGCTCCCACCCAGTCTGGTGACATCCGAAAAATGTTACTAGGAATTTCCAAAGCACCCTGTAGGGGGCAGTATAAACTCCATTGAGAACAATTGGTCTAACCCACCTTTTCAAAACTGTCCTGTCCTCAGGTCACCTCTTGGGCAGAATATCTCTTCTGACCTTGAGAGCCCCAGCTAAAGGGTCTGACTGAGTGCCTGTGCTTAAAGGGGCTGGCACACCCAGATCCAAGGGCCAACGTTGAATGAAGCCAGAGATCTCAGCACTACCCAATCTCGAGGCTATGATGTAGGTTACAAGAGGAGGAGATGTAGTTGTACAGTGGAAATACCCAGAGTTCCCTCTAGCCAATTAATTAGATTAAAAGGCAAAACCGTCAATATTTCCTTACCCCACTTACTCTCGGCATCACGTGAGCATTTTGCTTGTAAAACCACTGAATGTAAGGGCTGATAGTAACTCTCTCCCTCTGCACACAGCATTCAGATGCATCCCCTAACACTTCGTTTCCTGTCTCCCAGATCACCCTCTCTTGCTCATCCCTCTGCCGTTTCTCCTAACACATGTGACAAGCACCCCGGCTCCAGGCCTTCTTTCCCTGACTTTAAATTGCTAATCCTACCTCCCAACTGGCCTTCCTTCCACAGTGTCTCCCAGCTCCAATCCTGGCTGCATTTCTACACAATCTAGGTAGGCCCAAACTGCTTTCCCATGGCCTTCATCTGGCTCACATGGGAAGGAACTCTCACTGGTCTTCAGAGGCCCACCTTGGGGGACTTCTCTGTATGTTCTCCTACACCTTTGCTCTTCGATAGCCACTTTCCGTTTCAGTGAAGGGGGACCTCGGTTTATGCAGCATGGTACTCCATCCTCTGGGACTTTTCGCTTGCTGTCTGCCTGGAACGACTCTTCTTCCTTTCATCTCCTCACTTCTAACACCCTTCAAAACCAGCTGAAATATCACCTCCTCCAAAAAGTCTTCCTAAATTCTCTCTCTCTCTGAGTTCCTGCACTTTTTCCACAGTGAGTCTCTTTTGCTCCAACCTTGAAGACAAAGGTCCTTTTAGGTATCTTTCGTGTCCCCAAAGGCACCTAGGAACTTGTTACAGTAGCCCAATTGTCCAACACATTCTTGTGGATTTATGAACTCAAAAGAAAGGGAATTGATAGACTTATGCCATATTTGAAATATTTGAAGAGGAGCCCCTAGCCTCTCCTTCAGAATCACTTGCTTTCTCCTCAACTAAAGTAGAACCCCCTCAGGACACCAGCTGGCCCAGAGATGCATCCTCCCCTCTTCCAGTTGCAACATTAGTGCATAGAAAGTGGATCTATACCCTCATGGTGGCTCTGAAAACATGAACTAAGACAACAATAAATTAACACAATAGACAACTAATAGCACCGTGATGCTTTCATGTATGAATTGGAATGTGAACACTGAGATTTTCATTTCATGCTTGAAAAATATACAAGTTGACCCAAATACTAATTTCTGCATTCCCGTCATTTACATATCATGGGTCAGTAATCATTTCTTGCCTAAGTGACTTTCCAAATGAAAAGCTGTAATATTGCAATGGTTTGTCATATTTACAAACATCGCCTTGTGCTACCCACTTGGTGCTTTGGTTTCATTGGCAAGCAAGCAGATCCCAGTCTCTGAGAAGGCGGAGCAGAGCCTGAGAGGAAAGGGCCGGTTCCCCTAGGAGAGATCCATTTGTTTTTTCCTCCCTCGCCTTCAGGACTCCAGGAGCCTCTATTCCGCTGGGACACCTTCCAGCCAGCTGGTTTCTCCCAAGTGCCTGCCGTTTGGTCAGCAGGGGCCAGGGATGGGCTCTGCTTGTGTTTCTGTGATTGTTTTCCTCTCTGGGGCCGAAAAATCTAGCTGCTTTGAAAATGTCTCCTTGGGAGGCTGGAAGTGCTGAGAGAGCCGAATGTGATCTTTGGGAAGGGTAATGCAACCTGATGTTTTTTATTACAGTTCAGAACAACATCGAGTGAAATGTCTACAGTGATTCTTTTCCCTCATTTTAATGCTAGGATAATACAAATCAGCACATGACTTAACCGGTCTTTGATGTAAGCCCAGTCCTTGTCGCTGGACTTCTTCACAGTGTCCTGAGTTACCTGCTCCATTAGGGATCTCACTCTTATCGCTGGACACAAGTCTCTTAGAAATCTGTGTTTTTAAAGGATAATAGAGTTAGCGCCATAGATTAAAAGGAGAGCTGGTGTAACCGTTACCCCTGCCCAGCAGGCTTAGTTCCCGGGTCTGACTTGCTCTTTCTTATAACTGGGGTTGAATGTCAGCATCCAGCTTGCGTGGGGAGAGTCGCCCCTTTCTCATTCACACACGCGTGTTCTCAGCCCGAGCTGTTCTCCAGCCCACATCTTTGCTGAGCTTCTGTTGCTCCTACTTTGGCACAAACACTTAAAAGGAAACTAAAGAAAAAGCTTTGAGGTCAGTTACTAGACTCTCCTGTGAATTTGGTTTCAGGACGAGAAAGCAGTGCAGTGGTTGTGTGATTTATGAAATCCCTCCCGCTGCTGCTTTTCCTTATTTTGCGGGTGATGTACAAGAAGTGAGCTAGCGAAGAGTTGACTGGTCACATTTCACACCCTCGCCTGTGAGCCCTAAGATGCAGGGCATAAAAACAATAACGTGCACAGAGAGGTGGTGGGGAGGGATTTAGCTGTGAATGGAAATCTCTCCTTCAGACCCTCTGGAAAAAAGTGTTGTCTTTTGGAGGATGGGTCCCCCGCTTTTTTCTCCCTGGCCTCTATGTTTTAAAAAGGTTAAGGGGTGTGTGTGTGTGTAGGGGTGTGTGTGAGTGTGTGTGCGTGTGTGTGTAGGGGTGTGTGTTGTAGGGGTGTGTGTGTGCGCATGCGTGTGTGTGTAAGGGTGTGAGTGTGTGTGTGTAGGGGTGTGTGTGTGTAGGGGTGTGTGTGAGTAGGGGTGTGTGTGCGTATGTGTGTGTAGGGGTGTGTGTGTGCATGTGTGTGTAGGGATGTGTGTGTGTAGGGGTGTGTGTGCGCGTGTGTGTGTAGGGGTGTATGTGTGTGTGTAGGGGTGTGTGCACGTGTGTGTGTAGGGATGTGTGTGTAGGGGTGTGTGTGTAGGGGTGTGTGTGCGTGTGTGTAGGGGTGTGTGTGTGCATGTGTGTGCGTGTGTAGGGGTGTGTGTGAGTAGGGGTGTGTGCGCGTGTGTGTGTGTGCACGTGTGTAGAGGTGTGTTGTGTGCGAGTGTGTGTGCGTGTGTATGGGTGTGTGTGAGTAGGGGTGTGTGTGCGCACACGGGTGTGTGCACGTGTGGGTGTAGGGGTGTGTGTGTGTGTAGGGGTGTGTGTGAGTAGGGGTGTGTGTGTGTGTGCGTGTGTGCACGTATGTGTGTAGTGGTATGTGTGAGTGTGTGTGTGTAGGGTGTGTGTGTGCGTGTGTAGGGGTGTGTGTGAGTAGGGGTGTGTGTAGGGGTGTGTGTGTGCACGTGTGTGTGTAGGGGTGTGTGTGTGTGTGCGTGTGTGTGTGTGCGTGTATGTTTGGAGGGTAGCAGGCAGAAAGGGAGGGGAGTGGAAAATGATCGTTATCATCCCAAAGTCCTTCTTCTCTAGCTGGCTGCATCTCTGTTTATGAAATGCCATAACAATAGTGAGCTCACGCCTGTGTGCTCCTATCATGCAGGGTTCCTGGGTGCCAGATGGGCACTTTGTGACTGTATGAGCGTGGATTATTTCATTTCCTGCATCTGGGACTCCAAATGGCCTCCCAGAATGCCACAGGAGTGGAGCACCACTTCTCAGCTGGGGGAACATACCTTCACCAGGGATCCCAGTGGAGCAGAGGGGATGAGGCCAGCCATTCCCAAGCGAAATCTGAAAGTTCACACACACCAGGGCCTTGGGGAAACTTTCAGAACCCAGAATGAGATGGAAATAAATAATAACCAATCATGTATGTCAGCTGCAGTTGGAAAAAAAAAATAGGAAAGAACAAATGAAAACAAATCATAAGCATTTCCTTCTCCAGCCTAGGAAGATGTTCTGGGAATAAAGTTTTGTATTTCAGCTTTGAAATTCTGTTGTGACCTTCTAGCCACACACCTCTGGATGTTGCTAGTGGTCCAGATAAAGAAACCGAAATAGTCTGAGGAATGCCGGCATAGACCACAGCCTCTGGGCCTCTTTCTCACTTTATTTCAATTAATGGGATGGGGTGTATCGGTGTGAAATAGTAGCAAGAATGCTTACTTCTCCCAAGTATTGAACCAAAATTGAGTGTACACAGAGGCAGCACACTGAACTGCTGTTTAGATGAATCTGATGGACAAAGTTGCCATCCAAAAATCAGGTTCTTCCTGTTTTCAGGTTTATTGTTGAAAACCCTTACCATCACCTCCATTCCTCCCCCCTCAAAAGGAGTTGTCCAAATCAGTCAATTTGTCCTGCAGGAAAAAAAGTTTTTTACAAGACTATGTGGCTTACATTAAAAAAAAAAAAATCTGACAGTTGACTTAACTGTTTTGCATAAGATATTTACAAACCACAGCAGATTAAAGGGGGGTTTTATGCATTTTCACATCCTGCTTGGTTTAAAGCAGCAATTTTCTGCAAGGACAACAGAGAAAAAAAACATGCTTTACACTGCTTATATTAATTACATTTTTTCATTACCCGTCATGTTTTCTGCAGGCTTGTGTATTATTACTGCAAAATGTAATGAAATAGAAAAAGGAGAAAAGAATGGACTTCTGGGAAATTTTCCAATTCTTGAAATGCAATGTTAATTGAGAGCTATTTTTAGGACTGTGCAGATAGTGCAGGACCCAGTGCCATCGGTACAAATGGGTCCAGTCCAGGTGCAGCTTCTGTGGTGACAGCCTGAATCTCTGCTGCTGGAGAGCTTGAAAATCTCCGTCTTGCTTGGTGCCAAGTCTACCGAAGGACATGGAAGGATTTCTACAGATGAGCTATTCACAGAGGCAATAGAAGAAAAGCGAGGGGAGATGAAGGTGGATCCCTGTAGGGCCCAGGCTCAGTGATGCTTGGTAGCGATTCCCAACCTCATCTTCAGCAACCACTCCGTCAGAGTGAAAGAAAACTAATCAGTATTTAGGAAAATGGTGACACACAATCAAATAGTTTCCAAGACTCTTACAATGAAGAATCCAAAAAGTGTCCATGAGGCGGTGAAAAACAAGACCCGTTATCAGGAACCTTCCTCCCCTGCTGGAGAATTATAAGTTCTTAGTCTTGGGTATATCCTGCCAAGGACTTGAGGAAAGTTGTCTGAAGAATAGGAACTTGATGGATTGGAGAAATATTGTTTCTTTTATTACCAAACTATATAGACCATAGATTTAACTTCCCATTTGATTAACCTGAATAGGTGATTCTCAAATCCACTCTTCTGTATTACTTCTGTGCCCCAGAATCCCATTTCCTGATGTGCTATTGGAACCAACCTTGCAAATGATGGCGTACACATAGTAAACATGTTGACAGGGGCCAAGTGTTCTTCCAGAGAAGGTCTCAGAAGGGCTTCAAAGAATTTAGAAACTCTGGGCACATTTGAAAATTCTCAATCTCAACATACCATAAAGTGTTTGAGGCTCTCTGAGTGTTTCAGCCACTCCTAAACATTAATCTCTTGCAAATGCATTCTGTAAAAAATAATTTTAAACAACTGCTAAAACCTATAAATTCCTATAATTCTTATTGTTGCTTCCACTTTCACAAAGTAAACACAACTGTCCATAAAAGTCATCTGGCCAAAACTCGCTTTAGGCTATCAGACTTAGAAATCCAGTATGAGCAACATTTCACCCAGTTAAAGCAACAGAGAAGAACAAAGGGAAAACGCTTTCCAGCCAATAGTCTTCTCTGAGCTATGAGGCAGGTACCCTGCTCGCCTGTCTCACCTGCTTCAGGCTGCCCAGGACCTCAGCCAGTGCCCTGCACTCACTCTGAAATCAGCAGATTGCAATACTCTGCTACAATGTTGTCATCAGACGCAAACTGCCTGTCTGCCCTGAGACTATTGCTTTAGCCCTGACTGACACATTCTTTGGAGTAAAATGTGTAATAAAAAGAGAAATTCCAACTTTTCTAGGAGTTTCTTCCAGGAGCAAAGTCAACTACATGAGTCGTTGGTAAAACAAGTGGTACATGGAGTGAGAGGGCAAAATGGAAACGGTGTATAAGAACTAAAACTTCATAGCTGGTCAGAGAGAAACATGAGTTTCCACTTCCCGTTACCTGGATTCCAATCATGAAGATTAACCTGGATAGTTCCTGCCCAGCCTGGCCCACATCCAGTAGCATCTAAGGCTGGGCTAACCAGCTGGTAGGTTTACATCTCCTGCTCATCATGAAGATGACAAGAGGCGATCTTCTAAGCGGTCCTTGGTTTGCTCCAAGTCACCCCCTTCTTAATCACCTGCTGCTCCAGAAATGCCTCTTTGGACTTCTGTGCTTATTTTAATTCTAACAGGGCTATATCCCTATTTCTCTTTTTATCAACTTTAAACAATAACTATTCACCCCTGCTATGAATGATATTTAGTTCCCTTACACTCCCCCCTCCCACTCTATCTACCTCCATCTTCCCAATTTCTAATACTTATAGCTTAGATTTTCTTACTGGTTATGTCTGTAGTGTCAAATAATATAGCCAATGTTTATTTCTCATTTTAGCAACTTTATATATGTTTGATAAGATTATTGTTGGCTCTATCTTTCCCTCTCCCTCCACACTGCCCCCATTGCATATCCCATTATCTGTCAACTCTACTCATATATTTACATTGTCAAAACTGATAACATTTATGTTCTTTTCTATAATCATCATTAAGCCTTCTGTGGGTTTGTCTAGGGATTGACTCTAACAATTAATAACCTACAATGTATAAACAGGGTTTATATGATCATGATTATATAAATATTTTTACTTGTGGACCAATCTCTTTCTTTCTTGAGACATCCACCCAGCTGTCTCTGAATTTCTGCTCCCATCCAGATAGCTAGCTCTTTAGCGACTGCCCAGCTGTCACCAAGGGACTTCCCTCTCTGCCCTTCTAAGTTAGAGCTATTATTTCCTGGATCTCATGCCTTCCTCCTTCATGATGTTTTCCATTTTGCTGGAGTTCACTCTCAATTATCTTCTTCAGAAATATCAGCTACAATTTATTACTATTACATGTTTTATATGTTTTCTCCCTCACTACTTCACTAGGTTTTGGCTGAGAATACATTCCCATGGTCAAAATTATTTTCCATCAGAACTTTGAAGGCATCATTCCATTGTCTTCCACCAACCAGTGTTGCTGATAAGAAGTCAAATGCCTTTCTGATTCTCATTCCCCAGAAAGTAACCTGTATTTTTCCTGTAATGAATCTCTTAGGCGTTCATTGTTTTCCTTGGTGCTCTAAAGCTTCATAGGTATGTATCTAGGTATGGACAAAAACTGGTTTTAAGGCATTTTGATGGATAGATCTGCTTCTTTTTGTCTTCCCTGTTAGGGTTAGAAAGAAGAAGCCATGTTTTGGTTTCTGAAACTCACATTGATATCAGGGAAGAAATAAATCATAAATACACATTAACATGATTTTCTCTTATCTGACAAATTGAATTTAGAGTATGGAGTTCAAATATTTATAACCAAATTAATAAACACATCATCTTGGGACAATGCCAAAATCGTTAGTTTAACAATTTTTTTAAAAGCTCTCAAAGTCTATAAAGTGGAAGTTTCCCATGCCTCATTCATGAAGTAGAAGAAAGATGGTGGGTGAGAAGAAAAAAATTGACTAAATTTTTGACATTTTCTTATATTTACCAAAAACCCAAAATTGTTTGACTGCATTTTAAGAGAATGATGAATATAACCAAGAGAGTTTATGGAAGAAGGAATGTAAAGAAGCATTTCCTTGGGTAGATTTTGCATAAATACCTCATTATATAGCAAATGAACCTGGGTTTTAGAACATACAGATCTGAACAGGAACTTTGGTTCTGCCATTTTCTAGTTATGTGAGTCTTGAGCAAATTAGTTGAACTCAATAGATGTTACTTTCCTTCCTTCTTTACCCCTAACTCTATCAGATCAACACTGAGGCTTGGGTAGTTATAAATGTTCTATCCATGTACCATGATGAGGTACAAAGGATGGGTTTATAAATGTAACAGAATGTTAAATTGGAAGTTCTGACTCATGCACCAAGATACAATTGATGTTGCATTCCAAAGAAATTGCCAGACCATATGCAAAATTTCCAAAAGGAGAAATACAGAAGAACCAATTGCATAATCCTTGAAATCTGTCATTCACATTAAAGACATAAAAAGGCCCCGAGAGTGGAAATTAAGGAAGAATTTTGTGAGAAGGATTTTAGAAAAGAGGCTTTGGGATTCTGGGACTCTTATCCTTCTAAGGAAGGTCAGTGGAGCTCCGGAGACCCTAATGTGTATCTCCTGAAGTTCGGGAACAAGTGACCAGGGCCTACGTTATATCTGAAGAAGCCAAAATGACCCTTAGAAGCAAAGTAATAGACTTAGACTACATGTAAGAAATAACTACTCACCAAGGTTTGGGAACCCTAATAACTGTACATAGAAGGCTCAGAGCCATTTAAAAAGGGATCTGCCTTAAGGGGTGGCTTAGTAGACTGAGGAGACACATAAGAATTGTTCTCCTAATTTAGATATAACTGTCTTGAGCTATACCATGTTTATGTACACAGTTCCCTTTTTCAGTAGATATTTCTATACTGCCCAGAGTGAACATTGTGAGTCTACATCCATAATATGTCTGCAACAGTTCTAAGTTACCAACTAATCAAAAATAGTAGCTAACATTTATTGAGAACTTTTTATGTACCAAGCACTGTTCTAAGTACTTCATATCTATTAACTCACAAGAGCCCTAGAAAGTAGGCATTTTTACTGCCATCCCCATGAGGAAACTGAGGCACCCAGAGTGTAACTTGCCCACAGATTCATAGCTAGGAAGTGGCAGAGCTAGTGTTCAACTCAGGTGGTCTAGCTCTAAGGCCCAAGTTCATAACCATCATGACACTCCCTCTCTAAGGCTTGGCAAGAACAGATCCAAAGAAGTAAGCCCCCTTCCTTCTATTTTCAGCATTAAGGCAGGTTTTGCCATTGCAACTAATATTTTTAAACCTTCAGAAGAGTTTGTGCTGGTTCGAAGAGCGCCTACAAAATAAATAAAAAGCAAATTTCAACTCACAGAATTATTTTTCAAAAGTAAGGCGGCATAGGAATGGAATAGAGGAGGAAATAAACAAGTAAATACGGTACGTGGTGTCAGGAACTGGCCATTCATCAAGACATGTCAACAACACCCAACTTAAGTTTGATGAGTTCAATATTTTCAGGACTAGCAGAACTTCTTGTGACCTGTATAATTGAGCAAAACTTCTTGGTTAAGATGGGCCTGGGGCTGGACCTCAGCTCTCAAGGCTAAACTTCTTCATTCCATAGTTCTTCCAGGTCACTATCAAAACCACTGGTAATTTTACACTGCAGTGATCTGTGCCTTTTCCTGGCCTGAGGATAAATAGAAAACTTAACAGTTCTGAGAGCTGTTGACACCATGTACTCAGAAACACAATCAGAAAATGTTAAAGGAAACCCTTGAAGGATGTGAATGAAGGATGTGGACATTCACACATGGAAACTCCCCACATGATGCCAGCTTTGCTTCTCAGCTCTGTAGCCAAAAAATGAACAGGTCAGAGAGGGAGCAGGGGTGCATGCCTGAAGCCTTAATAGAATACAGTAAGGGATGAGTGTTCCTGGCAAGGCTTCAAATGACCATTTGCTGGTAGGCAGAGGATTCTAGGGTGCTCAAGAGAAAGGTTACAATGATACAAAAGATGCCTGTGAAAGGATTGGGAAAATCCAGTTCCTCCTCGACCACTATCAAATGTAGTTGTTTGTTCTCCTGTTTGATAAACACACACTGATACATTTTTAAAGTCATTTTCCCCTTTAAGTATGTAGCCCATCCAATCTAAGGTCACACACTTAAAGAAAAATTAGGGAGGTAGAGAGGCACTTCCTGAACCCTACAATTGGATACTTGGTCTGACAACAGGACAGCATGTTTGAACTGAGAACAGGTAGAGTACCTTACAATCGCTGTCAGCATGAGCTATAAGGAAAAGTTAAGGAAAGGGAAGGGGTGGCTGGAAGTAGGTAGAGAGAAAGTGAGCTAGGAATCCTTGCTTTGAAACATGCACGACACAGACACATGAGGGCTCCAGTCTAAATGCTGCTCCAGCCCTGGATCCCACTGGTGTAGCCTAAGCAATACCCCCAGCATCTTCTCCTCATTAAGTATGATAAAAGTTGTTTCAGTTTTTCCACTCACAAATACAAGAGTCTCACAGTATTTCCCTTCTTATTTGCCAGAGATAGATGTAGACAGCTACATTCTCAATTTAATTACTATTCCCTCAATATAAATGGCTTTCATTCTTTCATTCACTCACTTACTCATTCAATATATAAGCACTAAATGCTGATCGAGGTACAGGAGATTCACAGATAATTAAGCCATTGTCCTAGTCTGTGAAAAAATGAGAGACGTATAACGTGTTACATATGAAGGCAATAACAGCAGGATGCGCGTGATATAATGACTGCAGAGAGGACAGGGTGATTAAATAGAGGTGACAAAGTATTCTGGTAAATAATGACCTAGAAAGAAGAACAGGAAGGGTCTAAGCCTCGTCCCTCATTAAAATAAGGCTGTCAGACTTGGTGCATCTCCATCTGAGCCCTCATCTTGTCTTCCTCCAAATCCTCAGATTCAGATGTTATGTAAGTCTCAGAGACAGGAGAAGGGGTTGCTTAAGCTATTTTGCAGAGTTGAATAAATCAACAATGGGCCTATGAGCAACAGCCTTTGACAAGTCCTCGTGTTTGGCTCAAGTGCAAGGGAGCACAACGCTCAAATAGAGGACAATCCGCCTGCCCAGGGACCCTCCCAGAAGTGAGGCACTGTGAGCAAGGGCTGCGGGGCCTGGCCACGGGCATGTTGAACTCTGCTCAGCAGCAAGCACAGCCTTGCAGAGGGTCCTCCTGCAGCCGCTGAAAAGGGATGATTAAGAGGCAGCATGAGTTGCATGGATCCTGTCCTAGCCTTATGCTTTCGGAAGATAATGATGATGAACGAAATGACGAATGAGCTATGATAATCCTATAAAAACCCTCCTGTCCTCTCTTGCCTTCTTTTCTTCTCCTATTCTCTTCCCTGTCTCCAAATCCATTTCTCTAACTCTTTGATGATTCAAACCCCTTTTCCTATAAAGACAACCTGAAAATGTCCCCCACATCAGCTCCTGAGCCACTGAAGCCTGTCTCCCTTGCTAATGACGAGGCTCATCTCAGCTGACACAAACCATTTTTACGTGGAGTATTTGATGGTTCTGTGTTTTGTTCTGATGATTGTTAGCTCTTTTGGTTCATTGGCGTTGGAAATAAATCACATCTAACCTCTTTTGTACTAAAATTAACTGTCTCCTTGGACTGATTATCTTGCCCTTGGTCTCGGCGGAGTTGCACCCACAGGATCTCCAACGTGCCTGGCAGCCCAAGCGGTTTGCTGAAGTTACATGTGAGGGGAGTGAGACTGGCTTTCCCAGGCTCCGGTCAAGAGGGCTTGGCTACTCCTAAAAACAGCAGAAATGTTTCAGCAAAGTTCAGAAACCAAAGCAGGAAACAGAACCCCTCTCACATGGATGGGTAGCAAAGGCTCTGGTGGGACAGGAAACTGGAGCATTTTGAACAAGTCCATCCATCTGTTTACCAAGTGGGTTTAGTTTTCTCCACAATGTATTATAATTCCCATTTGGAAATTGTCAGAAATATTTTTTTCATGATAAAATTGTTTTCCTTGAAAAAGAAAGAGCACAATTCAAGAACAAAATAGGGGGGAAAAGATCACCCTTTTCAAACCTGGAAAACAGGTACAAGGCTTTGCCAGAATTTAAGACATAAACAAAGGCTCTTTTTCAGAGAGTGGGTAAAGTGGTCCTCAAAGAGAGAAGAGAAAGAGTTTGGTGGCCTCAGCAGGGGAAAGAGTGGGACCCAAGTGTCAGGTGACAGGCAGCTGGTCCATCCCTAATTTCAGGGGCTGACTCTAACTAAACCAAACCAGTGTGCACTGCTTACCTCTTGAAGTTGTCACCCACCCTTGTGGAGGCAAGGATGACCTCGTGCCGACATGAACTTGTTCCCTCCCCATACCCTTCACTGTGTGGATGCTCCTCCAACCTCTCAGACTTCTCCCCAACTCATCCTCGGGCTCTTTCTGCACTTCCCTGATTCTGCATGTGAACTCTCAAATTGAATATGGTATAATCAAACTCCGAGAACCATTAAAAATTTTTAAAACTTGTTTCTCTTTCTGTTTTCCTGAATCCTATTAAAGGCAGCACCGTTCTGCCTCACATACATGCTTAAGATCTGAACAACAAACCCCACTACCTTGCACAGCACTTTAATTCAGCACTGTCTTCACCACAACCTTTTCCTGCCTAAAACACCATCAATGCCTCTTCTTTAGCTCTTACACGACAATGTCCCCATTGCTCCTTTATGATTTCACAGTATAGGCAGACGTTAAAGGACCTCTATCTGTAATAGCCTCAAACTCCTGAAGGAAGCCTCAGCTCCAGCCATGCCTGTCTCCCAAAGGCATCTAGAACATGTCTACCTCCAAGTCTTTGTTCATGCTGTGCCCTCCACCTTGAATGCCTCATTCTTCTCTCCATGTATTTAGACCATTCCCATTTATCATAGTTTACCATGTCATCAGTGAAGCCTTTGGAGTCACCCAAGTTCATGGTGGTCTCCCCCTCCTCCCCGGAGCCTCTATGGCAATTAGAGTTTGCACTGCTCGTTTGGCACGTACCATTTATTCTCTTGTATCACCATTAATCCAGCAGACATTTTTGAGCACCTACTATATCCCCTATGGCAGACTCTTTGCTAATCATAAAAGGTTAATAAGAAGCAAGAAGTGTGGAGGAGAAGGAAAGATGGGTAGAACAAGCAGGTCTAAGAGAAAGAACCTTTTAAATAAAAGAGATGTGATGATGTCCTACATCATAGGAAGGAGGACCAGTTATTAACGTGCTATCTCAGCTCCAACCTCACCCTTTTATTCTCCACTTTGTGATGCCAGTCTGGGACTTGGCAAAGGTTTTTGCTTTGCCAGTTGACCTCCTGGGAAGCCCTGTTAATAGGGAGTGCTAGAGGAAGACAAAGGCTCGAGGAGGAAGACAGGACTTACTCCTTCCTGTCTGTTGTTTGTTGCTTTCTGTGGGCTTCCTGTCTGTTTGTGGTTCCCATGAGCGTCACCCCAGCAATACTCCTTCACCTCAACAGTGGCAGTTCCTTCTGGTAAGAGCAGCTGAATCCACTTTGAAGTTTTTCCAATTCATAGAATCAGCCTCTCTGTACCCACTCCGCCATCCCAAGACACCACTGCACACCAGCCAGCACTTGCTCTCCTCCTCAGAGTCTGGGTCGCAGTCTTCTTCTCATGCAGAGACACCAACACCAGCCAAGCATCACCTCTCCTCAGAGGTCTGGTTTTCACCTCCATGCAGTTCCTCCTTTAAGCTTCTAAGTTTTAATAATTATAATCTCTTTTCTTTGTTCTCTCAGCCCTGAGGGTGATAGATGCTTCCCACTTTCATGATATCTTAGCATCCTCTTTCTACCTTTTCAGTTACCTGGGTAACACTTTTTTATATTGAAATCTATTCAATAACTGGTATGGCTTCTATCTCCCAACTGGATCCTCACTGATACAGAAGAAACTAGTTTAGGGGCATAGATTAAAATAATGCAAAGTGGTACCACTAAAAAGCCAATAGATAAATTAAATATTCAAACAATCCAAAAGAAGCAAGGAAAGGGAATAAGAGGAATAAAATTCAGAAGGGACAAAATAAAGCCAACCATATTACATTAAATGTTAAAGCACTAAACCGCCCAGTGAAAAAGCAAAGATGATCAGAACTGATTTTTAAAATGGAAGATCCTACAATACTCAGACCATGAAAGACACATTTTAAATATGATGACACATAGGTTGAAAGTAAATGGATAAATATAAGATATATAATGCAAACGGTAAACATAGAAAAGCTGGAGTGGCTAGATTAACAATAGATAAAATAGACATCAATGTGAAGAGTACATCAAAGACAAGCATGGACATTTTATAATAATTAAAGAGTAAGTTGACCAGACAGACATAACAATCATAAATTTGTATGTGCATAATAACAAAGCTTCAAAATACAAAAAGCAAAAGTTGACAGAATTAAAGGAAGAAATATACAATACACAATCATAGTGGGAGATTTAAATACCCTTCTCCCGACAGTTCACAGAACAACTAGAAAACAAATCATTTTAACCATAGAGGATCTGAATAACACTATCAACATGACCTAATTGATATTTCTACATATTTATACAATCCATCATCCAACTTCTTTTCAAGTGCAATTGTATGTATATTCACCAAGATAGAACGTATACTAAACCATAAAATAAGTCAAAAATATTTAAAAGAATTGAAAATCAGGATAATAGCAGAGGATTAAACAACTGACATCCAAATTGAACTCAGCTCCCAAAATTAAACAATAATGACACCACCACCAACCACCCCTCCCAATAAAAAAAAAAGAACTCACACCAAAATACATTACTATGAAAGTTCAGAATACCTGGGATATAGTGGCATATAGGATTAAGGCGCAGATCACAAAACTTCCAGATGGGGAAAATTAGGCCCCTTACAAAGAAACCAACCCAGCTGGCATCAGACCCATCAATAGCAATACCAGATGCTGGAAGAATGGAGCAATGTCTTCAAAAGTTTAAGTGACAATGATTTTCAATCTAGCATTCTATTCCCAGCCTGTCAGTCATGTGGAGGCAGAAAAAGGACAGTTTAGACATGCAAGAACTAAAACATAATGTTTTAGAAAGTTATCAGAAAGCATGTGTCAACAAAACGAGAAATAAACCAAAGAAAAAGAAAGACACGGAATCTAAAAAACAGACCAGAAGAGAGTCAAAAGCATCATATGACATCTGTGCAATCTTCCAGAAAGAAAAAAGTCCACATTGGAGCAGGAGAGGGAATTTTCGGGGAGAAGTTCTCTAGAAAAGTTAGAGCTGCTGTGCATGAGTCCATGGACAAAACTGTTTACTTATGGTAGAGATATTAGAACATTTGGAAAATTAATAAGTATATAAAAAGAAGCTTAAAGAAAAAAAAAAAATGAAGCCACTGTCATTTCCAGGAGAAAAAAAGGGCAGGACAAGGAAGGAAATATGGTTTTAATTCACTATGGCTCATCATTGGGCAATATTTGCATGTGCATAATAAAGAAACTAAAATTGTTTTATTTAAACAAATATGTGGAAAGGGAGAGAAGAGGATATCGAGGAGTTAAGCTTTTATCTACTATGGCAAAACTACAATAAAATATTCCTAAAATTTATCAGTCAAGAAATAAGCATATTATTTAGATTAAATGAAGTAATAGCACTTAGAACAGTGACTATTACATGGTAAGCAGTATCAGCTATTATTAGAAATACAAAGTTAAATATCAGGGGAAAGAGCTAGAATTGAGAGCGGTTGTCTCTTGGGCATAGGATTCAGAGAGGAGGAAAACTATTTCGGTTCATTACAAGCTTTTTAGTACTACATGACTTTTAACATAATATACATGTATTGCTTTTATAAAAATAAAAATTAAATTAATAATCAAACAGCTATATTGTAGAATAAAATATAAACATAAAAAGATTAAGGCATTGTAAATAAGGAAGTAAAAAGTAATTTATAAGTATGGTGAATGTAAATTTTAAGAAACAAAGTATGTATTATAAAAAAGACATAT
This sequence comes from Eubalaena glacialis, assembly GCF_028564815.1. Taxonomy (NCBI): domain Eukaryota; kingdom Metazoa; phylum Chordata; class Mammalia; order Artiodactyla; family Balaenidae; genus Eubalaena; species Eubalaena glacialis. The sequence continues at coordinate 118,137,940 of NC_083718.1, forward strand.
TAAGCTCTTTCATATACCATTGGGTTAAAAACTAAAAGAATTTTTAAAAATCATACATACTCAAAAACAAGACGAAACATATTCCATAAACAAAGAAAGAAAACACAAAACCAAAAATAAAAAACCCAAAACAAAACAGAGGTCTCCCTAAAAAGAGATCTTGAAAACGAGAGAAACAAGTGGGAAACCAGGGTGTTAAGTGAAAACTAAAACTAAATATCCAATGCACAACACGGGTACGAACCACCTACATGAAGCTAGAAGTCAGAATAGTGCTTTATAGTCATTAATGGCTGCCAAATTTATAGTCTCCATCCATCAGCCCAAGATTATAGCCAAAAAGAAGTCACCTGTCCATAAACAGGGTTAAGCACTGAGTTCCTGTATTAGAACTAGGACCTTAGGCCACACTGCATTCAGGGGAAGGCTCCAGAATTGCACAATTTCTGCAGAGTGATAGACCCACCCAAGTCACAGATATAAGCCTTGATCAGAAACAGGCTGTAGGACTGGGCCAGAAGCAGCCATGAAACCATCCCTATGAGCAGGACAACAGGTCCCAAGAAAATGAAAGGATGAGTTCACAAACAAAATTCAAAAATGTTTTTTTAAAAATCCATATCAAGGAAAGAAAGCCAATGCACCAGAAAAGTGGAGAAGTTAAACCCAAGAAAATAAGAGATATCTGAACAATATAGAAAGGACATTAAAATGAGTAGTTTTTTAAATGCTCAGAGATAAAAGAAGGAATAACATCCACGAAAGAGGACTAAGAAATAATAAAAATAAATAAATTAAAAATATTTATGAAATAAATAATTTGATAGGTTAAAAATTTAGACACAGGCAAACTGAGAGAACTGAAGTAATTGCCTGAAAAGCTATCAAAAAAGATTAGTCTGGGGAAAACAGAAAGGAAAATTTAAGAGACATAGAGCATAGAGAAATGATTAAAAAGCTCTAACACATATCTCATAATAGCAGTTTCATAAGAATAGACTAGAAAGAATGGGGGTGAGCGGGAGAGTCTAGAGAGATAGTAACAGAATTTTCCAGAACTGAAGAGACCCATGAGTTCTAAGACTGAGAAAGCCCATCAAGTTTTAAAAATCCACACCTAGATATATCATAGTGAAAGTGCACAATATCAAAATTAAAGAGAACTTAAAAAGGATCATAGATAAAAGAGAGACAACCAATGAGGAAATGAAAAACATCGACAGTGGACTTCTCATTAGCAACAATGACTCTAGGAAGTCTATGGAATAATTTTCAAAGCATCAAGGAAAAGTGCTGTGAATCTGGAATTCTATACAAACTGCCATTCGACAGATGGGATTCAGAAAATTATTGACCACAAGCTCTTTCCTTAAAAAAGCTACTAAAAGATGTATTCAGTAAGGGACATAAATTAACCTTGGAGGAAAAAGGAACTGTGTGGGAAAAAATTGGTAAAACAAGTTAATAAATCTAAATAAGTATTGATTATAAATAATAATACAAATAATTCCTGTGTTTATAAACAAGGTATAACTCCAATACTAGATCATTCTAATATAAGATCAATGGATGTTTACTCCGATGAAAGTATGAAAGTTAAAGCTTCTTGGAGAAGAATGATGGAGACACTGATTAAGCTTTGATGGGAAAATGTAAGTTTGAATATATATATATGTTAAAAGTCTAGGAAAATTCATGAAAAGAATAGAAACAGTATGTGTAAGTTCCAAACCAATAGAAGAAAAAGGAATATGAAAAACTCAATCAGCCCACACTACAAGAAAGAAGGAAAACAGAGAAAGATAAAAGATAGCAAATAGGAAACATAAAATAAAGTAGCAGAAATAGCTTAACAAATGTAGATAAACTCCTAATTGTATTTTTAAAAAGAAACCACGTAGGAGTCTCTCTGAGACAAGGCAGAACTAGTAAGAAATACAGTTGAAAACTGTTGGACTAAAACTGAGGGACTTCGGGTGAAAGAGCCTCTATTTTCTTACTAAAATTTAATAAAGAGAGTAAGGGGAACAGGAGTAGGGTTGAGACTTGAGGGCCGTGGTGATCTTGTCAAAGCTTTTGGGTCAAAGTAACAGAAATCCATTGGCTACAGCTCATATAAAGCGCAGCCTATTTAAATGATACAGGAACACTTGTCAAAAGAAAATCTGATTGGCCAATGGTCAATAGGTTGCCTCACCTGGATAGAGTATCAGGTGTCCACCCTTTTCCAAACACCTGTGTTGGGGTGGAGGTGTGTTGCATGCTGGAAAATATAATGATCTAGAAGGCAGAGTACGCTGCTTCCTACAGTCATAGCCTAAAACACTGTGTCAGGAAGGAAAGTGACAGTAAGTCTAGCAGAGTAAAGGAAAGGCCAATGTTGAGAGCTCAGCCTAAAACCAGACACAGTAAGTGATAAGTGAAAGTATTAGCCAAGGTTGCTCCATTTTCTGCCGCCAATGAAGGGAATGGACGAAGCTGAAGATTGGGAGTGGAAGAGGATTTGCAAGGCTGGTAAGAGAAATGCCCTTGGGATTCTGTCTAGGTAGTGGGGGAGTGAAGCCCAGAAAGAGTTTAGGACCGGGAGAGTAGGAAGGGTCAAGTCATGGATATCTCACTAAGGCTCTGTGGGTGGGAGGCAAAGGGCAATGTGGAAGGGGGAGAGATGGTGACTAGGAACAGGGGTGTCACTTGCTGGAGGCTTCAAAGGTGGAGCAGTTCCGGGTGTAACAGGAGAAAAGGGTTGTCCAGATGGAATAGAGGGAAAATCGTTAAAGCAGAGGAAGTCAAAGGGCTACGTACGAGTCAGCAGTGATGACAGGAGACGGGGGGAAGAGGGACGCTGAGGGCAAGGTGCCAGGGAGCACAGTGAATCCGGCAGCTGAGAGGTGGGAGGGCGTCGGGGTATGAGAAAATCAGAGACCATGCAAGTGATGAGGAGAGCTAGAACAATGACCCAAACCCAACTCCTGGAGCCAAATTTATCAATGGCTCCTGTCACTTTCGGGGTGAAAGTCTAACCCCTCAGCGCAGAAGACCTTTATGATCCTTCATTTCCAACTCATCTCCCACCACTTTCCCCCAGGCTCTTCACTCTTCTACCGAACTGCTTTCTTTCATCTCCACATGGTGATTCTTCAACCAGGAATGTCCTTTGCCTGTATCTTTACCCAAATGACTCCTGCTTAGTTTTCAGAGCTAAGGCCAAGGGTCATCTCCTCTGGAAAACCTCCCCAAGTAAGTTTCCAGTCTGAGTTGGATGTCTCCCCACCCCCGTCATGCTCCCACTGCACACCGGGAACCTCTGTCACAGCATTAGCACACCCCTGTAACGCTTCTAAAGGGTAGGGACGGCATCCGACATATTTTGATGCCCCCAGTACCTAGTGGGGTTCCTAGTATATAATAGACACACAGTACATACTTTTAAGTATATATACACATTTCAAGGGGTTTGAAAGAAATCACGTCATCATAGTTAAGGTGAGGAAATCAAAGAAGCAACAAATATCAACAGCTGTCTCCAAGTAACATTGAGTAGAACGGAGAATCAATATGGTGCAGTACAAGCAGTGAGGAAGGGAGTGAGCAGAGGACATACGGGCTGCTGTGAAGGATATTACATTGACTGATGAGATCGGGATGAAACAAGACAGAAGAGGGCTCCCTAAACATGTTTGCACCAGGCATGTGATGCTGGGTCACAGGGAGAAAAGAGACAAGGCACTGGGAGCCACCAACATTTGGCTATACACTATATATAACCTCATGTCATCTGCACAATAGACCCTTGAGATGGCAGTTGACTTCCCCTTTGTACTGGAAAGCCAGCAACAAGGTTCACAGTGGAACTGAAGTGGAAAGTCATGGTAATTCTGTGGCATTTCCTTCCCAGGTGTAGTGAGATCAGCTGATGATGTCAGGCTTGGGCCTCCTTGTGCAGGAAATTCATACAAAATCCTACAGAGGCCAAGAGCCTGCCTTTTGGTTCTTTATATGTCCTATAACACCTAACATGTGTTATAGACATCTTAGGATCCAAAATGTATTTGTTGATTGAATAAATGAACAAATGAATGAGTCAGGGAATAAATGAAGGCTGACCTGTATTAAGTATAAGGATCAGGCACTCTGAGTACTTGGCATCCGTTGTTTTATCTAACAGTCCTGCTATCCATGATTATCCTCCATTTCACAGATGATTAAACTGAGGCTAAGAAAGCTTAAGAAATTTACCCGAGGTCACACAGCCTATAAGTGACAGAGCAAAAATTTCCCCAGGCCTTTCTGCCTCAGAACCTCCACTCTTAACTACTCTGCCACATGGCCTCTCAATGAATGGATTCCTCTGAATTAATGGATTTTTCTGGAAATCTCAGCTTCTCCATATGAAGACAGATGGTCCCTGATGTTCCAGCCCTATGAAAAAAATAAAAGCACAGAACATTGGGAGTTGAGGGTGATTAGTTCAAAGTGTAGAAAAATCTAAAAATATATTGGCTTTACTCTTAGATATTTGTCCAACAGCGGTAGGACAACTTTAATTAGTGTAACAGGACAATAGGAATTAAACAGGCTTGGTCACAAGATTTTTACAGGATGACACTGATGGTATTACTATCCAACTTCAAAGATTTGGAAAGATGTTCTTGCTAACACTGGAGAGTAGAAACCTGCTTTCCATCAACTAGGCTGGCCTGACAAATTAAGTCTGTAGAGTCATTAGATTAAGATAAGAGCTTATCTCCTCGGCTGACATTTATTCAGAGGTTTTTATACTGTTCAGCTAGTAATTAGTGCTGTTAAATTTTTAACACTGCTTTGTCCAGTCATTCAAAACTTCTAGAGGTGTATTTGCATCTCCTGTGTATGTTTTTGGTTATTAAAAATAGATGAGAAATACAAGTGAATTACTTTATGAGGTCTGAAGAATTCTTCCACAAGTTATTCTGTGGTGAAACCTGCAGCTTAATGACTTATCTGCAGAAGAAGGGACCAGTTCTCCCAAATTGATCAGTGTGGAATAAAGAGTTGGCTTTTACTATGAGATCTATCATTTATTTCGAGGCATACGTATTATAGGTTTATGATGTTCTAGTGGAATCATTAAACCTAGGATCCCATGCAATAATGGTTTCCTGCTGTTTCACACCCCCAATTCAGCAAACATACTATAGAGTCAGGGAACAGCTCAAAGTTGTGGGTTTTTTTTAGTCTCTTTCCTATGACTGATTTGACTGTGAAAGGTTTATTTTTCCAGTTTTCTTGTAGTTATAATAACAACTTGATTACTATAGAATAAACTAATACATTAAGCCTGCACGAGTGTCTTGACAGTCTGTCAAACAAACGGTGCTCACGTTTTTAAATGCGTGGTTTGCCAAATTCCAAGCTCTATGGTGAAACACTAATAAGTAATCAGATGGGTAAGACCCCCTGTTTTAATAAAGTCCATCACTTGGTTAAAGTTGCATCGCGTTGCTATTACTATCACATCATTTATTTTGTCCTAAGTGTAGACATCTGTCATCACTCAACATATTGTATCTGCCACTTTAAAAAAAAAAAAAAATGTGGCAGAGAGAATTCTGCAGGGACAAGTAAAAGTATTTGACTCTCCTGTTTCACCTTACCACCACGCAAAAAGAAGCCTCAAAGAAGACCCTGCATGCTTCAGAGATCCAGCCTGGAAGATGGGTTCTCTGTCACGAAAACGTGACCCGTGAGGTTTTGTAGTTCACGAGCTTCTGACAAAGTTCCATGCGAATCAGCCTCTGTGTGCAGTGGGGACAGTACCTCTCGTCAGGCACACGCTCTGCCCAAGGTGACTGTCCCAGAAGGCAGGGGAAATTCTTCACATTTGTTATAGCACACAATCATCCTTTCGCAACACCCCAAGTACATTCAAATATACGCTTGACATCCCTGGAACGTACTGCAGTGAAAAGTTTACCATTTCAACAAGCCACTGAACCTCAGTTTCCTTAACTAAAAAATAAACGTTTGCTCAGGATAATCTTTAAACATATCTCCCAGGGTCCTGAATCTCAGATCTATGAGCTGACCCCCAAGGTGGAAGCCTTAGAGGACAGAGAAAATTATTATGGAAGAGAAACCCACTGAGTTTAGAGTCATCTGAGGAATTTGTGGAATTAAGTTGAAAAGAGTAAAATAGAGACTCCGAAATTATATGATTATATTTTGTCATAAGATAGAGGTCAGAGTATATTTGTTGAATAAATGAATGAATGAGTGAGCGAATGAATTAACTGAGAGGTAGCATGGGATATTAGGATTTGGAGTTAGGCATACCTGGGTTCACTCCCTAACTCGGCCATATACTTGCTTTGTGCCCTTGGAAAATACACCTCTCTGAACCTGCTTCTTCCTTAGTAAATCAAGGATAATAACTAGCCCCTAGTTTTGTTGCTAAGATGAACAAAAACCTACTTGAGCACATGGTGGGTGCTCAGAAACCACTTGTTTTCTTTACCCCCAGGAAATGCATGGTTCCATGTACACTGAGTTGTAAAAATATCACCATCCAGCTTTCAAATTCATGTATTACCAACTACCACCAACACATTTGGTATGTGTTATTATCATCTTTTAATGGGTAATGAAAAAGAAAGAAGAGAAGACGAAAAAGAGCTTAAAGCTTCCCTTCCAACTCCCCAAGGGTAATCAGGCCACGGGAAGGTAGGCATCATTCAGTGTGTTTACAATGTACTCCATCTCAGTACTCAGCCTTTGTTAACTCAACCCCACCCCCACCCCCAGCTTTCTGAAGACCAACATGTAATTAGAGCACTAACGAGGTCATTTAGCAGAAACCATGGGTAGGGAGTAATGAATGTGCTATCAGGCTCGGAGAACAGCTTGGGCAAAAATCCAAACAGTCCATGTTCAACTCTGATGAGCCGACCTAAACTTGGAAAACAGAGCTTGGAAAAAGGTTAATAATAGGACATCAGAAGTGAGAGCCCCCTCTCCAGAGAGACCCAGAGCAATGTTTTGAGCATGATCGTTTGGGAGCAGGCATGAGGAGAAGCTGGGTGTCACCCAGGACCTGGCAAGATGTTTTGAGTGCTTCGGTGGCATTACTGGGGATCTGAGAGTACAAACCTGGAAGGGACTTCAGAAGTCATATGCTTCCATCTCCCCATTTTACAGATGAGTTTAGAATGCTCCCGAGAGCTGAACTGGCTTGACCAGTCATTAGATACAGAGCCTGACTTACTACCAAGGCCACCAGATAAGTGAGTAGTTTGACTCACTAGCACATGCTGTCCCCTTGCCTCCAAGGGTGACATTTAGGAGACTATTTGGACAGTGTATAATGATACTTTAAGTGGTGCTAGTGTTACTTGGACCACTGCTAGAGTAATTAAGTCCCAGAGAAATAAACCCATCCATCTACCAGTTTGCATTTGGAACTAGCACTCTTAACTGAGTTGCAACTGCTAACATGGCTGTGGCTTTCAACTGTACAGAAAAGAAAGTGAAGAAAGAGGAGCCAAAAGAAGCCAAATACCTCCAAATCCCTGGCCCACTGATTCGCAAGCTAGAGGCATGCCCGCCCCACCTTCACCTCCTAGGTCACGGAGTCGCTGCCTGCGTCTAAGCAAGCACAAAGCACTGCCAGTAAGTAGGTTAAAGAATGGGCCACAGACTACTCCTCTTCTCTTTACAGTTTATAGATGTTATTGGAATGAATAAAATAAAAATTACTACAAAAGCATTTTGTCATTGCGCTTTTCCCCCCAGTCAATAGATTCTTAAAAGTACAACAAAATATCCTTAAGTAGAGAAAGAAAGAACTTAGTCACTCTCAATACTTGAAGTGGTAAGTACGAAAGTATTAAGATTCACAGGATGGATTTTGTTCCAGGGATCATTTTCATTTCAGTGAGCATTTATTAAGCACTTACCACATACACAACACAACCAAGCAGTTGGAAGACAAAATCGAGCGTACAATCTCTGTCTTGAGAAACGTACTGCTCCTTTGGGCAGGCCTGACATACCTACAAAGACAGGGAAGAACAGGTTTCAGGAAATGTATGACAAATCCTAGGAGTTTCTTGCCTCCTATTAAATTTATTTTTGTCCTTCATTTAAAATGGTAACTGAAGAGGGTGGCTTTGGAGTGGCCTTTGGGATCAGGAAGCATTGGTTTGCTCTTTTAATGTGTGCAGTGCTTCTCTGAGGGCCCTCTTTTTGGAACAGCCCCTCCATACAACTGGGTTCCCCCAAGAATGACCTCCCAGGAACCATGTTTTCCCCAAGGGCACTATTCCTATTTTCCTGGTCATCCTATATTCCTCACACCCAGAGCCTGCACACATGCCCCCTTTGTTCCCATGGAGCCGATAGGAAGCAGGGAGAAAAATCTGCCTGATAGGGGATGAGGAGTGTCAGTAGGGTGGTACGGTGCCAAAAATAATGTGAGGGCGATAACCACGCCAAGGGGATGGGACACTGGGAGTGCCATTCTCATTCCAGTAACACCGTCTTCCTTGTTTGACTTTGAAAACAACGTCGTGATAAAAGAAAGCTCTTCAAAGCCCTCGATTACCAACTAATTCAGGTCCCACTATAAAACAGTGTAGAACAAGGTTTCGTGGCCACAGATGCTGCCCAGCTGTTTAAGGACTTACCAAGAAATGTTCTCTCCTTTGCCCTTCCAGTTGTGGGAGATCACGTCAGAAGCTGATGATGCTCTGGTGATGTGAGACACAGCCTGCTGGATTGGAATCCAGACTTTGGGGTTAGGTAGACCCTGGTTCAACTTCTAGCTTAGGAACTTCAGAACTGTGTGGCCTTAAACAAGTTGCTTAACCTCTCTGAACTCCGGTCTCCTTACTGAGAAATAGAGAGGCCAACGATACATACCTTAGAGGATGACTGTGAAGATGACATGAGACAAAAGATGTCAAGACACCTAACACATAGTAGGTGCCCGATGAATTCTAGTTATTATGTTTTCAAGGCAAAATTCCACCACTGTCTACTTCGGGAGAGGAAAACAAGAACGAGCTACCTTGTTAGGATGTAACAGCTGGTACTAGGAACAAATATAACCACATTAGGGGAGAGGGCCACCCATCCTCAGAGTCAAATGCACTTTATAGAGATAGCAATCTGCAGCTTGTCAAATGTTCCCTAACATTTTGCAAAAATCCCCAAATGTCAAATTAGTGAGTAATCTGTACAGTACTGCAGATCTTGTTATCCTCTGACTGATTCGTAGCATATTTTGGGTGTCCCAGACACCAGTCCAAGTAAATGTTAGTAAATAAGGAAAATCACATCTCCCCTCGCAAGGCTCTGAAGTTCTTCCCCAGCTTCCACTTGCAAAGAAAGAATATAAACCTCGAGGGCCAGAGAGTAACACTTATTTCTTAGAGTTGATTCAACTGTCACCAATAAGTATATACCCCGCATTTACCATGCTCCCAGGCCTGAGGCAGGCTGGAGATGGGGGCAGGAATACAGGGTTAGGGGTGCAAATCTTAATCACCGACTCCACACAAACCACTTGGCTTCATATACATTTTCTTAATCTTCTCAAAAGTCCTTTTTATTTATTTAGCAAATACTGAAATTGTACTTGCTATGTGTGTAGTGCTTCCCTGGAGGCTTATTTCTTGGGAGGGCCCTGCCATGTAAGTGGATTAGAAATGCTTTACAGTCCTCATAACAAGCCAGTGAGGTAGGCGCCATCATTATCCCCATTTTACAGATTAGGAAACGGAGGCTCAGAGAGATGAAGTGGCTTTCCTAAGGCCACATATTCAGTGGCAGAGTTAAGGTAGGACCCAGACAGTCTGGCTCCAGAGTCTGTTCTCTTAACCATTAAATACTGCCTTACGAGATAGGCATGATTACCATGATTATCCTCATTTTACAGATGAGGAAACTGAGGCTTGGAAAGGTGAAGTAACACTGTCCAAGATATCATAGCTACTGGATGGTGATAGAGCTGGAGTTTCGAACAAGGTCTATCTGTTTATACAACCTTACCCAATGGGTTATAAGTTACACAAATTCTAAAAAACAGTCTTGCCTTAAGTAGCTGCTAGTTTTGCAGGCCATGAATGAAAAAAAAAAAAAAAGAAGAGGGAGAAATCCCAGGAAGACCATGAGCAATAAGCACCAAAGGGCTCCACTCTCACATTCCCTGTTAATGTTACAATGAATTAATAGTCATGGCTCCAACCCATGGCTCTCAACTCCTGAATGAGAGACACGTTCTCAAAACAGGGCTGAGGGCTCCCTGAGAAATGCCTTTCTGTTTTGCTTTTGTTTTTATAGTTTCCCTGACTTGAAGAAAATTGAGACAAACCCAAGTTGCTGAAGCTGCAAGATGCATATTTCTATGCTTTCTTTAGAATGTGCGCCTAAACGTTGTTTTTTTCACTCTGCTAACTTTTCAAAAACTATTAAGAAGAAGAGTGACTGGATGCTGGGGGCGGGGGTCGGGGGGAAGGGAGAGGGAGGCCGGAGGGAGGTGGTGGGCAGATGACAAGCAAAGCAGACTGATTTCCACGAGAGCCTTCCTCCCCTGCCCCAGGCTCCTCCTGTCGCTCCAGAGCTTGGTGCCCACAGGTGCTCAGTGATGGCGGGACTGAAGTTTTTGAGGACAATGGGATTGTGACTTTTTGCTGTTAGATTCGAAGTCTAATGAAGATTCTTGGAAAAGAACTGGATTTAATAGCTGGAAAATACCAGGGGTGAAATAGATTGAGCGGGAAATTCCTACACATCAGGCCCAAACGTTGGAAAATCTTGCTCACTGTATCACCTTCAACAAAGGGCCCCTACTTTCTTATCCCCTCTCTTCGCTCAGTGTTCAGTAACACTGGCTGCAGCCTGGGAGCACTGACCTAAGACAGAAGGACGCGAAGAGACTGCTTCACTTTACTCCCCAGAACCCCTTCCCCGTCTCTGCTTCATGGTGTGAAGGTCAGAGAAATTCTCCTGCACCTCTCTGGACTCCACACTTCTCAGCTCCCCCGCATACAGTTAATCTCCAAGCTCTATCACTTATAACCGCAGCCACTCTCAAACCCAAGTACGTTTCTGCATTCCCACTGCTCCTGCCCTGCTCTGTCACCATCGTCTCTTCCCTGATTACTGCCACAATCCCAGCTTGTCTTTCCACGTCCCGTCTTGCCCACTTTAATCATCATCCACATAGCAGCTAAAGCAGAAATCTGATTGTGTCATCAGAAACCCATCGCCCTTAGGACTAAGTCCAAGCTCCTCACTTGGTCTACAGGTTTTTTTGTGATCTGGCCCTGATCTTCCCTCCTGCCTGCTTTCTCCCACCCTTGCATCCTATGCCCCATTCCCACTCAGTGTTTGCAGGTCCTTAAACACAGGCCGTACTTCCTCATCACTCCCAGCCCCTGTGCGTTCTTCAGTTCTTGCTTAGCCGTTGCCCCCTCCTCTAGGCCCACACGCCCCCCTCTGCAGCTCTGCAGCCTGACCTCACTTCAGTAGCCAGTGTGGTCAATGTGTGCTGAAACCCTCTTTTGAAAACCATCATATGGATGAATGACATGGATGATCTTTAAAAATATAAATCAGATCACATCATTCCATTCCTAAAAACTCCCCAATTTGCACTTAAAGTTGAAACTTTTACTGCCTAAAAGACCTGACTAAATCTGGCCCCTGCCCATCCCTCCAGCCTCCTCCCATACAATGCCCTCCTTTGTTCACTTTTTTCCTGTCACAGTGACCTTTCTTGTCCCCAAGACACACCCACATTGTTCCAGCCCCAGGGCCTTTGCACGTGCTGTGGCCTCTGCCTGGACACTCTTGTATCAACTCTGCATTTTACTCAGGTTTCAGTTCAAAGTCACCTCATCGGAGAACCCTTCCCTGACTGCTCGCCAATGTAACACACCCCATAAGTTCTATTGCCTTTGTAGAAAGTATTTCTAGCTAAAATTATCTTGTTTCTTTCTTTACCTAGTCGTTTATTGTGCTTCCCCAATTCAAATGTAAGCTCCGTAAGAGCAGGACTCTTTCTACCTTATTCTCATCTATTTCTCCAGTGCCTAGAATAGTGCTTGACATGAGCAGGTGCTCAACAAATATTTGCTGAATGAATGAATGAATGAATGAATGAATGA